>NW_026898563.1:0-115483 GCF_033153095.1 Gastrolobium bilobum
ATGATGTGGGAATGATTTGGAAATTTCCTTTTCCACTTGAGATATGTAGAAGACTCTTCCCCTAGTTCTCCCAGCACATGATGTCAATAGTCTACTGAGATCACTTTCAATTTCTGCTCTAAACAATTTAATGTTCCTTAGCCTTTTCCTTCTTTTTCTAATTTATCCATTATCATAGCCCTGTCAGCAAGCTCACTTTATGATTTAGTTTGACCACAACAAAGAGCTCTGATGGCTTCCTGATTGACTACCTCTGCATCAGTTAGTTCCAATTCTCTTTTCTACAAAAAAATAAAATAAAATAAAAAAGCACAAATACAATGGTTTTAGTTGCCCCTGATCTCATTTTCTTCATAGATGATGAGTCAATCATTCAAAAACAAGAAAAAGGCATATCCATGTACAAGGAATGCTGCCCTTATCCTGTTGAGAAAAGCAAGAGATTTTGTTGTCTCCCACATCAGCATGCAGGCATGTGTCCTTTCAGCTTGCCTACTCTTGGAGAGTGTATCTATATTGACACATTAACTTGCACTTCACTTTCATTATCGATTGATTCTGTTTAACTTACTGTGCATGCAATCCTTAAGCTTCTAATTCTTTTAGAACCTCCATTCCGCATCCCAGCTTTAGATTAATAAGACTATCTTTGAGAAGTCTCACCACCAATTTAGCAGTGAACTTTCATGAATTTAATATCCTTATTCACCCTTAAGATAAGTTAGAGAAACTGAAAACGATCTTTTAGGTTCAGCAGTCTGTTGATTGCAAAATATTACATATCTATTAGATAGTCACACGGGATAAACTTCACAACCCTTTTACTTTTTTCTACCTTATCGCAAGAGAATTTAAAGTCTGGCATCAGAAAGTTAAAATGCCAGCTCATAAAGCTCGGGTGATGCATCCTCACATGTCATTCAAAAGCACTCCAACTAACCCTTACTACAATCGACCACTACGGAATCTTGCTCCTGAAGATATATAAACCTCTTTCTCAGCATCTGAAAACTAACCCTTTCAAGAATTTTTTATATTTCAAAAAAGTTGACTTGGTTCTTTCTGTAGCATATTTTTCTAAAGCAACCAAACAATCCATGATGTTATAATATTATCTTGAATAACTGTCCTTCAAGTTGCCATGTCAGTGCCTTTTTATCAACCAAGATCATGGTTGATGATCCAAGGTTGAGTCATCCCACCAAAGGGTCAACATTCACTTTCTAATTTTCATCCCTTTAAATACCTCTTTGGAATACAAGGGACTCATCAACCCAAGTGAGCATAGCTTCCTTAGTAATATAGTTGCTCAGGCCATTCCTCTTCACCTACTGTTAGTCCTTTCAATAAAACAGAAACCTTATATTAATCATACAAAATGCAGACCTCACTTCTTCACGAGCTAATTGTTGGAAATCCAATCGTATCAGCAACATATGATCAGCTTCAAAAGTCGTTTAATAGATACTTACCTGATCCTGCCACTCAATGTCAATATTCAACCACAACATCAAAGCAAAGTAAAATCTCTTTTCCTTTGTAATCGAGCATCCAATTTTATTAGGTATTGATGGTTTTGCCAATACTGAGAGCTCCATTGTTTCAGGTAGATCATATTTGACTGTAAACAAGCTTGGAAGGAAGGCTGATATTTCACAAGGAATCCAAGAACATGGTGAGTAATATCCTTGTAAGCAGACATTTTCTGAGTTATATGGCACTGATGAGCTGCGATATATGTGAATCATGCCTTTTGTTTGGGGGATAATATAGTCAAGAAGCTATTTAATCTTGCATCAAAAGGACTATGGTTCTGACAGTTTAACTATTTTTCTCCTTCCTTCAATGTCTGCGGCACCTATATCAGTTTTGTTTAGTGTGAATATATCTAATGCTATTTATATAACTCTGAAATTGCAGTGAGATTGGGGACAAAGATATCTGAAACTGTTAAGAGGAAATTGAGCTTAGGGGCTCGCATTCTTCAAGTGGGTGGAGTGGAGAAAGTCTTTAAGCAGTTTTTCAGTGTGAGAGAAGGGGAGAGGCTGCTGAAAGTTTCCCAGTGCTATCTGTCCACCACATCAGGCCCTCTAGCAGGTCTTCTCTTCATCTCCACTGAAAAGGTTTCCTTTTGCAGTGAGAGATCAATGAAAGTCTTTAATCAGAAAGGCCAAATGTGTAGGATCCGTTACAAGGTAAGTCATCAAGTAGTATAAACATAAACATCTTCATCTCTCTCAGTTTCCTCTAATCCAAGATTTGTTGAAGTTCTGAAAAGTATACATGTCATGTGCAGGTTGTCATTCCACTGAAGAAGATCAAGTATGTGAAACAAAGTGAAAATGTTCAGAAGCCAAGACAGAAGTACATAGAGATAGTCACAGTGGACAATTTTGATTTCTGGTTTATGGGTGTCTCAAAATATCAGAAAACTTTTAAATACCTTGAGCAGGCATTTTCTCAAGCTTAGATGAGTATCAAAATCCGCCGTTTGGGCTTGAAGCTTCATGTTTTAAGGACAAACATCTTGATACAAGAGATGATCAGAAACAAAAACAAGAGCCACTTCACTTCATTGCATTATCCATCCCGATGATCAAAACATCTCATGACACTTAGGCTTTCCATCCAAGACCCAACATTGAGCTGTGATAGTGGATGGATATGGTTCATATTAGATGAGCTGCAGACTTAGCTGCCAGCATATTGTGGATAAACATTGTGAATGCAATAGTTCATCATTTGGTGCCTGCTTTGTTGCAGAATCCAAGCTATATGTATTCAGTCACTGGCAATGCTAAGGACCATATTGCTTTTGCAGAAGACATCCATCCAGGGACTGCTCTATGAAGGGAAATTGTGGTTATTCTAGAAGACAAGATTGAAGGAAAAATATATAGAAAAGGTGGGAAGAAAACTGCAATGGGATCCGATGAACAAGGAAGTCCAACATGAGACGAGATAATGTGTGTAGAGATGTTTTGTAAGCTTATGGATTTATTATGTAAAAGTTTTCAGGAACCAGAATTTGTATTTCAGATTGTATTCATAGCATCAAACTCTTTAATCAATTTTGTATATAATTACTTGAATGTGAGTCTGTTTTAATTAATTAGTTTAAATAATTAACAGGAAGTGTGATAGATTCTATTGATAAATGAAAGCTTCTAAAATAATTAGTGAATTGATTTTATTAACCACAATCAATTTCATTTTTTATTTCTTTCAGTTAGTAATATGATAAGAAGATTGGGAGATCCTCATCCTACAAGCTAGCTTATAGTGTAAGAGAGTCCAAAGTTCATATAAACCTCACACCATAGCCTTATGTTTCCGATGTAGAACTCCAAGTCTCATACCTTATGTAACATCCCACCATGCTCTGCAGCCCCGCACATGTGGAACTCCAAATCCTCAAACTACTGCAATGCCAACGTCACTAGTCGCGCCGCTCAATTCCAACTAGGAGATAAATGATACCAAATTGATACAGATTTCAAGCCAGACAATGAAAAAGAAGAGAACAGAACAACTTTTTGGCCTCGTAAATCCTGATCTTCTATTTATGTATTAAAATGAGACAGAAAGGATATAGATTCGTAAGAATTCTGAAGAAAACACATTCACAAGAAGCAAATACTACTGACAGCAAATGGAAACTAAGTAAATGCAGAAAAGTTAAACGGTGTGAAGCAAAAATGAGAGGCTTAGGGTTTAGGGCATTTGACAACTCGTAGTACCAGGTTGGGGTTCTTTCATACAGCTTGACAACAAACACTTGAATACATATACATAAGAATTGAGAATAATAAAGAAATGCAACAAATAAAAAGAAAACATCAATGGAGTAAATTTGATCATTCCCTTAAAATTTCAAAGCTCAACATTAAATTCCCCTTAGGTAAGTTGAACTGGTCAAGTGTGTGAATGTGTTATACCAATTAGTAGAATAGTGTTTTCCCTTTCAAAACTCAAAAACAGAAAATGATGAAGAAGGAACTTTTTACCATCAGCTTTACATGTGAGGCATGAGCGAGGATGATGTGGGAAGATTTGGATTTTGGAAATTTCCTCTTCCGCAAAACCTTACAAATATTTTTAAATTAATTATGCGTATTTTTATAATTTTAAAATCTTTTCTTAAATGTTTTTTTAATTTAATTTCTTTTTATATTCTACATGAATTTAAAATGGGTATAATCAATAATGAGGCGTGCTCTTGTTCACATAAGCAAGACATTGTGTTCTTCCAAATTTTAGCAAAAAAAATTCAATATTACTGTGGATAAGGGAGGGGGTTGTTGAGAGGTATGGATTTCACTTGGCATAAGGGATTTAGGAGAGTCTTTGTGGAAGGTGACTCCAAGGTGACTTTGGAATTTATAATAAAAGGGTGTGACATAAGTCATCCTCTTTCTGCTTTAATCATCCGAGCTCGTAGCATGCTTCAAAGAGACTAGATTATTCAGCTTAGTCATATTTATAGAGAAGACAATTTTGTTGTTGATTGGCTTGCTACTCATGCACCTCATCAGGATGGACAACTGATTGTGCTGGATGTCTCTCCAACGACTTGTTTGGAATTGCTTCGTAATGACTTAAGGGGAGTTAGTCTCCCAAGATTGTGCCCAGTATAGGGCTTTTTTTTTATGTTGCTTTAGTTTTCATTGTATTTTCAAAATAAAATAAAATATTATGTCTTCTTTTCAATTATCATTTAATTTTTTTTTTCATTTTAGATGCTATGATATTTTTTATTCACCTATCACAAAATAAATAACAATTGACAGTAACATTGAATTTTCATTGCTACCCTAACACTAAAATTTATTCGAATTCAGCAACTGGGCGGGTGCATGTGTTCTCAACTGACGTACTCTAGTATTATAATAAGAGGTGAAAATAAAATTTTAAAAATATAAATATTATTAAGATTAATAAAATATATTAATTATTATAAATATTTTTAAATGAGAAATTAGCTATTAATACTAATAATTTATTGTTATTAAAAATATTATTTTATATATAAAATAAATAAATAAAATTAAAATTTAGGAAGCCACGATCGGCCCCCTGATTTTGACCCATTGACTTTCATTATTGGTTGGTTTTGTTTAACTTTGCATGAAATCCTGAAAGCTTATTATTCTGTGAGAACCTTCACACACTTTCAAACTTTGTAAGTATTTTTTGAAGTAAAACTTTCACAAATTTAATATCCTCATTCACCCTTCAGCCATGTAGAGAAAGTGGAAATGTATGTTGTTTGTAGGCTGAGCAATCTGTTGATTGAAAACAGGACTTGTCTATTGAACAGCCTCATGGGAATATGGGATATATACTTCATCATTTTACTTTTTCTTACCTTATTTGCAAGAGACTTTAAAGGAGGATGGCATCAGAAAGTTAAAATGCCAGCTCATAAAGCTTTGATGATGCAAGAAAAGAAGGTAAATGAAAAAGAATTTCATGTATTGTCGGTGTACTTGTCATTGAGGCTGATGAATAACTGCCCTATGTAATGCATGAAAATCACTGATACAAATTTTTGTGACCCATAGCTATTGTGGTGAGCACAAACTTTCAGAAAGATTTGTAAAGGACCCCTATAAATGGGGAAAAGGTTAAAAGGTTTTGTTGTGTTGGGTTCCAAAGTAAACTTTGTGGGTGCATGATAAGGGTCTTAAGAGTATCATTGATAAGTCCTTATACCTGTAAACCATTAGCTACACAATTGGTGTTCTTTTACACAGTCACACCACTGCACAATATGCACAAACTTATATTAACACTTGAATATATACACAGGAATTGTGATTAATCAAGAAATACAACAATTGAAAGAAAATTTAGTATTAGTAAATTTAATCATTCTCCCCACAAACTTAAAGTTCACATCATTGATACCTCTCAGGGAAAGCCAATTGTGTTGTACGTAAAATTAATAATAGTGATCACCCTTTGGTAATACAAAACAGAAAGTGATGAAGAATGAACTTCTAGTAAGAGCTTTCCACGTGGGGAACGGGGATGATGTAGGAATGATTTGGCTATTTCCTTTTCCACGAAACATTGAAGTTTGTCTTCCCCTTTACTGCTCCTAGCACATGATGTACATAGCCAGTCTTAGATAGATATTCATTGTTTGTTTCCTTTCCATCTCTTACCTAAACAATTTGTCAACTTCACGTTCCATAGCACTGTCAGCTAGCTCTATGATATAGTATTTTTCACCCACTTAAGCACACTGATGGGTTTCGTTAATGACTGCACGTTTGATGTAGGGGTTTTGGTACGTTTCTAATCTTTTATATATGTAGCTAAGAAGCATAAAAGCAGAATATTTTTTCCTGAATGTATTAATTAGTACTGCATTATCTATTTATTTATTTATTTAGCTTGTAATTCTGGTTGATGTAAGCAAATGAACTTTTCCTCTCTTTACTTTACCTAATACGAGTAAACTTAAGAGGGATCTGGCATCAGAAAGGTGAAATTCCAGCTCAGAAAGCTTAAATGACATCTTTGCATTAGCATTTACAAATAAAATAAAGTGGCAGTAGATCGTGGCTTGTCATCAAGCATGTGGCATTGTCCTAACAAACCAACCAACTAAGATAATAAGATATATTATATTATTATTTGCATCCTCTCCCATTTGCAAAAGGGTGACATTTCCTAAAGCTAAACGGCTGCTTATTATTGATTTGTTCCTTAAGAATCCAAAAAATTGCCTTGGAAAATATATCAACATAAATTCTGTAAAATGGATAATATTCTTATTTTCTTTCCCGCTTTGCATCAATAAATTCTGTACACAAAAAGCCTTCAACCAAAAATAATAAACATGAGAACATTATGTCAGTAAATAAAAGATGAACACCAAGGTCTCTATAAATCATGGAAACCACAGATGTTTTTTCAAATCTATAGATATTATAAAGAACCAATTCAACTCAAAAGTTTAAGCTGGTGGATGAAGTTACATTAATGATTTTATATATCTCTAACACGCCCCCTCACACGATAGCTCACTAGACATGAAAGGTGGATAATGCGTAGGTCCAGTTACTTGTGCTAAGAAATTCCACGAGAGAAAATAAGGGGCGATGAAGATCGAATGCGTGAAACCGAGGCTCTGATACCGTGTAAAGAACCAATTCATCCCAAAAGCTTAAGCCCGTGAATGAAGCTACATTAATGGTTTTATATATCTAACAGATATGATGCAAACCAATGGCCAACCTACAGTCAATATCCAAATGCGCTGAAAGCTGAAAAGAAATAACTGAACCTTTGGTCTGAATATAAGCAGTAACATGCAGCCAACCATATTAAGTTCAACCACGTTCCAAGTTTATAACTAAGTCCAACAGTATCAACATCCAGAGGGAGACTTGTACAGGAAAAAGTTTCCTTATTTAAAGACATCTTTCCTTTTCATCTTCTTGTAGGGTTAAAAATGACATGTCACCCTATTTTATGCCTTTATTTTATAGGTAACCCAACACATAATCTTCAAATTTTGAATTACTTTTTTCCTTTTAGTCTTCATGATGATCCATAGCTGACTCATCCTGCAAAAAGTCAAGAGTCACCTTCTTTCCTTTTATCCATATATATCCCCCAGTAGAATACAAGTATTCATCAACCAAAATTAGAAGAGCTCTTGAATACTTTTAACAAGCTAGTTGGTGCTCAAGAAGATCCTCCAAGGCTCCAAGTCCAGAGATAGAAGTGCAACCCCTGAAAGATAACAACAGATATGAAGGCCTCACTTCTTCATGAGCTAGTTAATGGAATTCCTATCTCCTCAACATACCAGGTTGGGAAATCATCAAAGAGATACTTGCCTGATTCTTCTGGCAAATACAGCAAGTCTATCACAAAATCCAAGCAAAGTAGGACACCCTTTCATTACAAAAGTGGATTTGATAAATCCTTCCAAGAAATTTAATTTTATTAATTATTAATCATGGTCATGTTTATCTTTCCAGGTAAATTAAATTCAGTTCTGACTAGGATGAACAAGTTTGGGAGAAAGGCTGACAGTTTTGCAAATGGAGTCCGAGAGCATGGTATGTAATCTTGAAAGACTGATTTTCAATTTTTTACTTCTAATATTTCTTTATGACACTGCCAATATTTCTGTCATTACCTCCAAAATTACTAGGCCTAGATAAATTTCCAATACACATATGATGCATAATTTTCCATGTTTGAAAATGGAATGAAGCTGTAACTAATGGCTTGAAACTGTTGCTGTAACTTGCAGTGAGACTGGGGCCAAAGATAACAGATACAGTAAAAGGGAAATTAAGGTTGGGAGCCAGAATTCTTCAGGTTGGTGGAATGCAGAAGGCCTTTATGCAACTGTTTAATGTTAGAGATGGGGAGAAGCTGTTAAAAGCATCACAATGCTACTTATCAACCACATCTGGTCCTATTGCTGGCCTCCTCTTCATATCCACTGATAAAGTTGCTTTTTGCAGTGAGAGATCCATCAAGATCTCTTCCCCAAAAGGAGAATTGATTAGAGTCCTTTATAAGGTAACTTTCTTAAATTTCTATTTTTTGTATGCAAATTCTCTCTATCTATCTTTAATCTTTCCTTAGACTTTGCTAACATGTAACTTCAATCTATTTGTCATTTCAGGTCTCGATACCCCTTAAAAAGATAAAGTTTGTTAACCAAAGCCAAAATGTGAAGAAGCCTTCAGAAAAGTACATAGAAATAGATACTGTGGATGGTTTCGATTTCTGGTTTCTGGGTTTCTTAAATTATCACAAAGCTTTCAGATATATTCAGCAAGCTATCTCTCAAGCTTAGTGGAAAAATTAAACTGTAGAAGTAAAATTGTTCATTCCCTTTGCTTCACAAGTTACTTTGTGAGGTTGCAATGGTTCCAAAAGATGTACAAATATTTTACATAATCTTGGTAATTAAAAAAAAATAGTTGTTTCTTAAAATTTTGGTTCCTTTGTCCTGTTGAACAGATAAAAGTTAAAGTCAAACTTCATAAAATTAAATATTGGGCACATTTACTCTGGCCATTTCTGTTAAAATTTGCAAGGATATTCAATATCAGATAAACCAGAAACTAAATTGGCTATTATTCATTTAATCAGTGTGCAAAATAATCAAAAAAAATGAACCGAACCGAATCACTCTTAAAATAACCGATTTTTAAAAACCAATTCATGAACAGAACCAGTTTTTAGAACCAGTTTAAGAACCGAACCATTTTGAACCGAACCGAACCGTTTCCAAACCGAACCAAATTAATTTTTGAGTAAATACTGGTTCTTAGCAAATTTTACAATGTCCGCTTTAGTCCCTAGCAAATAAAAGGCTATTCGTGGTCCCTAAAAAATTTAAAATGGATCCATTTTAGTTCTTTTGAGAGACTAATGTGGGTCTTTTTTGAATTTGTGGGGACCACGATTTCAACTAAATGGATCCATTTTGAATTTCTTAGGGACCACGAATAGCCTTTTTATTTGCTAGGGGTTAAAGCAGGCATCGTAATTTGCTGAGGACCAAAAAAGGTATTTACTCTTGATTTTTATAACTTTATTTTTTAAATTTTTACTTTTTCTTTTTTTTTCAAAATAGGGTCAACCCGAACCGAACAGTTTTCAACCGAACCAAACCATTCTCGAACCGAACCATTTAAACCAATTCAATTCGATTTTTCAAAAAATTCGGTTGGATTCGACACATCACATCCCCAATTTAATCCAACATATTTCCACATCACATCCCTAATTTAATCCAACATATTTCCAATCCATATGCAATTGATCTCTTCTATTACTTCTTTTTCTATCAACAATGATAAGAGTGCATTTATTGTATTTGCTTATAAAGCTTAACAGATCAAAATTCCTATAAGTAATTGCACGAATTCCGAGACTCTCAACTACTTGAAACCTGCAATGCAGGGTGTAGTTTTGTTCATATTGCTATTCCTGACCAGAGAAGGCTCATCTTCTTTAATTTGTGGATTCATGGGCAACCTTATTTTACAGTTGACACACACCTTTTAAGATATTACAACTCTGTGAAAGTGGCTTCCCAATTTCATATTTAAGTATATAATGTTGGATGAACCTTGTTATCTTCTATCAAAATCTTGGAATTTCAATATTAAACAAGATTTACTTACATGTGGGGCATAAGAATGATGCGGGAATGATTTGGCATTCCCTTTACCTAAAAACAAAAAAGTTTGTCTTATTACCTTACTACCCTCACCACATGATATGCATAGCATAGCCCACCTAATGTTAATGTCTAATATGGTTCCTTAGCTGACAAGGTTACAGAAGCACTTGCCCTTTATGCTTGCTTACTTTATCATAGTTTATTTTGATGGATGGCTGCTTGTATTTCTATTTGGATTCAGGGATCCAGAAGCTTCGTTCCTTTATATAGATTATTTTCTCTCAAGAAAATAACTCATGGATCTTCATTTGGCAGAATTTATAATAGCATTGCCATACTGAATCCTTACTTAGATGGGAAATGGAGCTAACTTTCATGATTGCAAATCTTACATCAAAAGCATAAATTACGTGTTCTGCCAACTTATAAAGCTGAATTGACATACTAAACAATTGTTAAAAGACAAAACTATTTCCTAAACTTTCCTTTATAATTTTCATTGTAAATTATTTTAAGCTTTTCATTTTTTATTTTGATAATCAATATTTATGTTTTTTACAGTAATGTTCTAGATTTCTGTTAATGATGACAAGGATCTTTACAATATGTCTTTTAAAAAAAAAAAAAATAGCAACCAAACAAGCCATCTTCAACCGTCGATTGATGGATCAACAAATTTACCATAAAATCAAAGCATATTATGGCATCCTTTGTTTCAAAAGATGATTGATCAATTGTTTAGCAGAGTATGGTTTCCTTGGTTCCAATGAAGTTTGGTTGTATTAACAAAATTGACTCTCTTCATTTTTTGTCAGGTAGAGTAAAATTCAGTTCTTACTGAGACCACAAGGTTGGGAGAAATGTGGACATCTCTACCTAGAGTCAGAGAACATTGATTTTTTACCCATTTTATTTAAAATTTGAAACTTTTTATTTGATTAATACAAAATTAAAAAAAATATATCAAAATAATATAATGAGATGCAAGAGGGCCATACGTGTTCAAGTTGCGAATGATGGTTTGCACGACTTACACATGGGGCAAATGCACATATGTCACATGGTGCACTGCAAGATGAGTATGGAGTGTGTGCGTTCAAATTAGGTAAGTGTTTATTTGTCCATGAGCAAGTCATGAACACCCACAATACTTGGCTTGAATGTGTGCGAACACCTTTGTGTTGTACTGTATTCTTTTGATAAATTTATTTGATTTTACGTTAATTAATACAAAGTTTCAAGATTCATATTGTTATGATCAAAAGGCCTGATGTGTAACTAAATGTTGTTTAAATCTTTAGGTTTACTCAAATTTTAGTTCTTAGGAATCATGCTTAGGAGGTTAATGTACCACAAGAGGGACAAAGCTAAAGATGATATACACATTTAAAAAAAAAATAAAATAAAAAAATATAGGATTGTTCATACTTTTCATAGTATATTTTTTATATTTTGAGAACATAAATGATTTTTTCAATATTTATATTAAAAGTTATTTCTTTTACATATGCAATTAAACAAAAGTGTTAAATCAATTATTTATTTATGAGATATTGTTTTTTCATGTAAGGAAAGAAAGAAAAATTTATCCAATAAACACAAATGGAGGAGAGAGAAGAGAGAAAAAGCATGAAGTAAGTTTCACCTCATATTTGTGTCTACTGGAAAAAAATTCTCCGGTTAGATGAGAAAACAATATCCCTTTATTTTTTATCAAAACAAAAAGTCAATCTATTATTTTAGGGTTTGATTTTTCTTATGTTGCATGAGATAATTTATCTCATGCAACACATAAAAAAGTGGATAGGATCTATTTTAAAAAATTGAGAGAAAAGAAAAATGTGAGTCTCATCTACTTTTTTATGTGTTGCATGAGACAAATTGTCTCATGTAACATAAGAAACACATTTCCCTTTATTTTTAAAGCTGATAGAACCATATATATAAAAAAAAATATCAAATATCTTTAAATTATAGATCCACAAATCATGAAGGCTTCTTATAATTATTAGTAAAATAACAATAATAACTAACTGGGGATATATACCCCCAAAACCCCCGGAACTAATTCAGTCCCAGGAGTGTATTTTTGGTTTGTACCACTGGAGTATATACTACTTTATAAAAATAGAAAAAGTTGATACTAAAGCGTACGGAAATATTAAAGATATTTTCCCGTCCAGGTTAGAGTTGTTCATTTTCTTCGAGGGACTAAGCTGATTTTCTGGCAAACATTGCCCTTACAAAATTTAGCATTCTCAGCTCAGACAGAGATTCTTCTGGCAGATTCTAATATGCGATCTTCATTCGTTAAGAATTAGTTATTTATTTACCTTAGAAGTAATTGCCTTCTCTTTTGACGTCATACACAAATGAGGTGCATGAAAATATACGAATAATAATTACAAATTTACCAACAACATTTAACAAGAAAATGAGGTAAATTAGACTAAATTTTTTTTGCCAATGAACTAACTTTAAAATCTTAAAATATACGCTCAAGTTTCAAAAGGATATACTACTGTCATCTGAATATTTAGAAATATTGCAAGTGATTACGTTCTTTGCCTAAATAGCACGGAATTCACCAAGAAGCAATGAGACTATCTTGTAAACAATAGTTGCTAATAGAAAAGATAGTATATTGCGTACAAAGTGTAAAAAAGGATGAGTGCAAAATATCATAAATTGTGGTCCTAAGCAATATAAGACAGATGAGTAAAATATGACGTATACATTAGTTGTGAAATTTTAGAAAAGAAAATGAGGTATAGCTTTTCAGTGCTACTTTTATGATTAACAGACGTCATGTTTTTCAATCTTTTGCATAAATTTTTTAATTTGATAAATTGAAATTAATTTAGCCAAAAATTTTAGAGAGATGTGTAAGGTGTAATTTATAACAAAAAATAAACAAATAAAATGAAGTATCTCGTTTTCATTTCTCCCATTGACATGTTAGATAACAATATATAAATTTAACACCTCATTTCATTCATCCCACATTTATCCCTGACATAAAGAACGTGAAGTTGTCAAACCACAATGATTGGCCTCCAACCCCCATTAACTTGAAGGGAAAAAAAAATTCCTACTCCAGGATAATAAAAAAATCGGTGAGATGTTATTTGCCAATCAAAATAAAGGCTACTTTTCATTGCTTTTTCCTTTTTGCCATAGATAAGGAAATGATGTTGAAGTAGCTATTCTCACATCCTTCAACTCTCCAATCAGCATATAAAGATCCGCAACGCAATTCAGTCTATTTACAGTTTGATAAAATATGAGTTATAAGAGAACTAATTTTGGCAAAGCCAATAATCATCTTATCTGACCCTCTTAATCAAACATAGGGATTTGTTTCTATCGAAGATCTATACGATGACAGAAAAGAATGTTGAAATGAGGGCAATCCATGACTTCCCCCAACTACCTCAATGGAAATGCTAATGAACCCTTAACCTTATGACTAATGTGAAAATATAATCAAGGCTATATCATAGCCTCGGTTTACGCTTAGGGAACATTCATCACTGTAACTGTTTAGACAATGGATTTGCAGAATAGGAGATAAGCTATGCCTATATGTGTCACAGTTCAAAGATGACAAACTAACTAGACAAAAGACAACCTAAGGAGAAGTGATTAATAAAATCAGACTCTGTCGAAGCGCCGCTAAGGAACAAAAAGTGACGTATAGAAGAACCAGTACCGAACCCCTCTCTCCCTTTTCAGAATGCAGAGACATTATGTACAATACTTATTCAGAACTCTGCCAGTCCTTTTAGTAAGGCGTCGCGTTAAAAAAAATAGAAAAATTTTAAAAAAATGTGCCTGAATTAAAAAGAGGCACGGCTTTCAGAGATCACTCTATCTTATAAAGATGGAAAAATAATCTCATGAAACACAAGTTCAGCTGTTCAACACTGTGCTCTCTCATCTTAACACTTTAATTGACACTATTACATGTAGATATTCTCAACCAAAACGGTACAACTTGTTTATTCAATTAATATTATGTTTCTTCTTGTTTATTAACACTAATACATATTAATATTCTCAACCAAAATGGCGCAACTTGTTTAGACAATTCATATCATGTTTCATCTTGTTTATTTTCTTGCACATTAATCTGGTTATGTTCCAGTTCCTCATTCTTTGTTTGGCAAATGGCAATGCTTTGTTGCCATTCCTCTTGTACTACACAGACAACTTTCGAATTTAGATTCTATTTCTAACTTCGAGCAATAAGCATTATGAAAATCAGATGCTCAGTCGAAGTCTAATCACTCATAATTAATTGAATCTTTCAGCTCGAGTGCTATCTTATCCTCTCCCTTGTACTCTTCCTTTCTGTCCCTCTCCTAATTTCTATATAATATTTCTTCTTCTAAGGAAACAACAAAATCATTCATCCAAAAAAAACTAAATTGACCCAATTCAACAAAATCCATGGGGCTATGCTACAAATAAAACATGCGAGTGACTCGAGCGATCAAAATGTCCACAAGAAAGGACATGCTTATTTAGGAGAAACTGAAAATTCCGTTGAAGTAGTGTGATCACATTGATCCAAATGCTATATACAAGTATCTTAGCATCTGAGAGCTAAGAAGCCAACTAGATAAAAGCTTCAAATAAATAAAATTGTACAAGCTTTGATAAAAATCCACTAATAAAGAAGTTCACAAAAGAAGATAGAAAGCACGAAATATATTACACAAATGGAAGAACAGAACAGAACATACCAGGTGGGAATCAAATGGTGGAATCTCCACCCGAACCCGAACCCGAAGACCCTGCCCCATTAGAAGGGTTGACCGCCACCCTGTCTTCCTCATATTCCTTATCATCCGTTGGGAGCTCAAACCTACAGACAGGGCAAGAATTTCTGCAACTCAACCAAGGAACAATACAATCTCCATGGTACTCATGCCCACAAGGCATTTTCTTAGCCACCTCTCCAACACCCACCAAATCCTTACATATAGCACACACCACAGCCTCACTTTCTGAGGCAATCTTCACCGTCGGTAACGCTTCCACCGCCGTTTTCGACGCCGGTGGGGCTCCCCTCCTCCCACTTCCGTCGCTCTCCGCCAGAGTCTGCAGCAACGCCTCATACTCCGCCGCATCCACATAATCCTCCGGATTTCCGACGTACCGTTCCGATTCCGGCACCTGAAGCCTGAACTCAATGGAATTGTCTTCCAGACCCATCAAGATCTCAGCCCAATCCAAGATCCGGTTCCGCATGCTCCTCGTTCGGGTCGCCAAATCCCTAATCCTATGCCGAAGCAGCTCACGCCTCCATCGCCTCAGATCTTCATCATCTCCGTGCGGATCCTCGTTACCGGATCGATCCTCCGGCTCCTCGACGGCACCTTCACCGTCGTTGTGAAACTCCACGCCGTCGTCGTCCTCCTCCTCGTCGTCGTTGTCCCAGCCGCCGACCTCGATCCTGAGGAAATCGTTCTCCGGGGAGCGACTCGGCGGCGGCGGGGGAGACGCGTCGTCGTCACGCGCCGATTGGGCGATTAGGCGAAGGACCTGGAGGAACTGGGAGCCGAAGTAAGGATCGTCGGAGGATGCGGAAGGTGAGCGAGAGCGCGAGAGAGATGGTGTGGGAATGGATTCGACGAAGCCGTGCTTGCACTCGCCGCAGATGACGTCGGGGGAATTCACGGTGGTTTCGATGGAGACGCGTTTCTCGCAGTGGTAGCACCAGTGCGGCGGCGCGTCGGTGGCTGGGAGTGGTGGCTGAGACGGTGCTTCCGACATGGTTTTTCCGGTACGGCGGAGATGGAAGGAGCAGAGAGTGCTAATTGGGTTTGTTTTTTGTGCAATGTACATTAGAATACTAGTCTTGTGTCAGTAATATCAGCATCTTTCTCATTTTTTAATTTATTTATTTTAATTAATTAGTGGGTCTTATTCAACGGTTCAATCAATTTCCAGGAAAGGATAAAGCAATAAATTAATACAAATGGATGTGTTATTTGAGACAATTACAATTTACTAGCTATGAATATCAAAGTTTTCCGATCCAACCTCTTAATGATTGGCTTTTTCTACCATATATACTGTGTTTTTGTTTTCTTGCAATTACTTGCACGGAATCTATGTGAAAAAATGGTTACGTGATCATGTTACTTGATTACAATTATTTATTTAAAAATTATATATTTTTTTCTCTCTTATCTTATCATCAATAAGTGGTTGTGATCAAATAACATGACCATTTTTTCACGTGAGAGGATCCACTCCCCAATTACGGAACATCTATTATATTTTTGTTTCTTTTAATGGAATTTTTGTAAAATTGTATTAAATTCTGCTCGTACATTTATAAAATAAATTAAAAAAATTACAAGTTTTCTTTTCAAATTATTAATTTGACTTCTAAATTAGTAAGGTTACATTAATATTTTTTTATTAAATTCGTATATAATTCAACTATTTTGTAGATAATCTATTTTTTCTCATTGAAATTTCCTTCTATAATATGATAGTTTTTTATTGTTTGGCGTATTATCCAACAACTTTGAGTATCTACTCTTTATAAAAGAAGTTTTTTAGTGGTTAAACACGCACTTTGTTACGATTATTTTCAAATAAGGGGCGATTATTTTATTAAGAAAATTTATGACTTATTTATGAATTAATTAATTTATACATCAATATACTTGCTATATTTGGAGAAACGAATACATTAAAAAAAATTGACACATATAAAACTATAATTGCGTAAGATAGAATGGGGTGTATTCCAATTATAAAAGAAACAAATTACATACTTACGTAAATATTTAAATTGAAATATTAAGGGTGTGCATGACAACTTTCTCGGAATCAATTTTTTTTTATTTCTATTCCCGAGAACATAAATGGATAGAAAACTCATTTGGTAAAATCGATTTATTTTTTTTGTTCCCGGGATGAACCGAATTAATTTTTGTGCTGTGGAACAGAAAAAAGAATAAAAAAATTTCTGTTTTTCTGTTTCCGAGCACAAAATGAGAAACACTTATTTCTCTCAATCACTCTCCACCACTATCATAATTATCATTACCTTAATCATCCTGACACGACCACCGCCACCATCGTCGCCGTTGTCAATGTACCACCAATGTCATCGTCACCACCACCACCACCAATACGATGTCACTGCCACCATCACCACGACGATACCATCACTACCACCTCCACTCATCGCCACCATCACCGCCCCGTCGCCGCCAACACCGCCACCACCACAAAGCCACCACTTTCACCAACCACCACTATCATCGTCACGACTACTGCCATCACCATTCCATTACCACGCCACCGCCACCACGACCACGCCACCACCATCTTCATCAACAACCACCAACACCCCCACCACCACTACCACGTCGCCACCAACCACCACCACCACCATTGCTACCATTACCACCACCACCATGCCGCCACCATTACTACTACTATGGCCGCAGCCACTGTCATCACCACCACCATTATCATCACCACGTCACTATTAACGCCACCACCACCACCACACCGTATGGAAAGGAAAGTGATGATTTGAAAAAAATAATGCTTATAGAAATTATTTTTTATTATATTATTTGTTGTGTTATCAAACAGAATTCTCACTCTCAGAATAAAAATAGAACATGTTATCAAACATATTTTTTTTTCTCAAAAACTGTTCCAAGGCACAGAAATAGAAAAGAATTATTTCTTCTCAGGAACAATGTCAAGAAATAGAATGATTGTCATGCACACTCTAATTATACGGTGAAATTCTATATATTATAAATTTATAATTAAAAAAGTCACGCTTTAGAAAAAAATAATTAAGACACTTCAATCATAATAAAACTTTAGGTGAGAGACATAAAACTATGGGAAAAACTACTCCTATGCTACATGTGATAAATTTTTCTCCTACACACCCTTCGATAACTGTGTCAGCCCACGAGTTTGTCTCTATGACATGAGATTAATAAAACCCTAAAACTATTTACACTAATACTTGATCAGAATTAACTATAATTTTCAAATATTATAATTGCCTTACTTTTTTGTACATGTTAATACACACTTGTTTTCAAATATTATATCTCGCTGAAAGCTTGAAGAGCAACCCATCTTCTTCTTCTTTTCTTTGTTTTTCTTAATATATTAAATAAAAAATGATATTTTTGTAAGCAGTTGTTATACAAAAAATGATATTGCCATGGTCGTATTCAGGTTGAATGAAGTAAGAAATGCAAAATTCTAAAGGCACGAGGGTGGACAAAGATACAAAAGCCGAAAACAATTGTAAAATGTACAACTGAGCCGATCAAAAAATTACCAATACCAGATGGTACAGTCACATACATAATACATTGGATGCACAACAAACTAACAAATATTCTCATCAAATTTCCAAAGGCACGCCTTATCAAAAAAGTTCACATAGGAAGATCTTATGAAGATGCCAATCTTCAAAAATAATTTTAGTATCAAAGAAGCACACCAGGCTCACCAATGCTACCATTAAAATTAACTTTACAGCATTCAGGAAAATGGAAACCAGCCTCATCGAGGCCAGCCTTTGTAATATGTGGGCATGACCTCACATCCAAGTATTCCAGATAAGTGCATTTACCCACAAGAATGCCTATACCTGCCACTGTGATCTTTGGACAATTACTAACCTTCAAAACCTTCAAACTCAAACCAGCCTCCTCACTGCTTACAAGCTGAAAAGCAGCATCGGTCACCTCTTCACAGCAACCAATGTCCAGTGCCTCAAGGTTTCTGCATAGACTTAAAATACAGCTCAATGAAGAATCAGAAATGTTTAAACACCAATCCATCCTCAAGTTTTTAAGGTTGCTTCTACAAGCATTAGCCAACGACTTAATCGCCTCATCGGAGACATCCCGGCACCCACCAATGATTAAAGTCTCCAGATTATCACAGAATTTGGCCAAGGACAATATGGTCTGATCCCCAATTTTGTAGCAATCTAACAATTTCAATGTCTTGAGAGAAGAAGAACAAGCGCTACAAATACTAGAAACCCCAACATCACTGACATTACTGCATTTATTGATGTCCAAAAACTTGATCTGTTGACAACCACTTGCAAGGTTGATCAGTCCATTATCACTAATACTTGTGCACCCTTGCAATCCCAACTCTTGTAAATTATGACAGTTCTTGGAAAGAGCTTCTAATATACCATCAGTAACAAATCTGCAGCCAGCAAGATGCAATATCCTTAAGTCACAACAGCCTTCGGCAACAGCTGATAACCCCTTATCAGTTAGTTTTCTGCAGTAGGATACATCCAAGGACTGCAATAACGAAAGACCTTCACCAATTGCTTTCATTCCAACATCTGTAATTCCTGTATAATATATTAACACAAACAATAAAATAAAATTCCATGTCAACCTTACTTTAAATTTGAACTCTCCGAATTAAATAATTTAAACAATAATAAAAGGAACCCTTTAAAGGTGATAGTCCTTAATGAATCATCACTCAAATTAGATATAACATCACAACTTAAATAACATAATAACCGAAATTATAGGAGAATCACAATCAGAGTTCAGAAAAGTAAATTTCAAAGCCAAGAGACAGAAACACAGAACAAAAAAGGTTTCACCTTTGCAATTATGCAAATTGAGGACCCTCAAGCATCTGAACCCATTGGCGATGACAGCAAGATCGGAATCGGTGACCCCAGGATAGAAGGAACGAGATACGGACTGTGCGAGGTCCAATTCAAACAAGCGTGTGAACCTATCGGCCATTCTCTGAAGCATGTGAGGACCAGCACGTGCGGCAAGCTTCTTCCTTTCGGTGCTCTGCAACCGAAGCCATCTCTTGCACACCAACCCGAACACCTCCTTGTCCTTCTCGCTCTCCACCCTCGCCAGAATCGAACGCAGTTCGTCGTCCGTCAACGCGTCGTTTACGCAGAGCCTCGAGCCCGATACGGCATCGTCGTCGATCGAATTCGAAGCCATTGATGCTGAGGAAACCCTAACCCCACGATTTGGGGCTAATTGCCGATCAGAATTATTGGCACAACATAACGACTGTGTTTTAGTTCAGAGATATAAAAAACAAAAAAGGAAGAACTCTCGTTTGGTGCTGGTGCTCATGATTGTCTACAGCGAAACGTAGATTGTAAGTAAAGCACCCGAGTGTGAATTTACGAGCAAATGCCCCTTCTTCCTCGGATTCATGCCTGTGGTTAAGGGGCGATTTCGACCCAGAGAAAATATATCCTTTTTTTCGTCCCAGACAATATTCACGAAATTTTTTTTGGTCCCCAATAATAAAAAATGTTTATTTTGGTCCTTAATTTTAGAAAAATAGTGTCACGTTAGTCATTCTGTTAGTTGAGCTACGACGGTGTCACTAACGTGTCTGACGTGTACAGTTAAGTGGCTGACTCACATTCTACGTAGGACCAAATACGACGATGTTGAGTACCTTCTCTCTCTATTTTTCTTCTTCTCTCCCACTTGCAGCACCAAAAGCGACGTCGTTTAGGTACCTTTCAATCTTTTTCTTTCTTTCTCTCTTCTTCTTCTCTCCAATGTAAGTCCCTACCACCCTCATCCCCTATTAAATTACAGTTTACCACCACCACCATCTCCTGTAATGACCACCACCCCTATCCAATGGACCTGAGGCAAAACTTCTCTCCAGGGGGCCAGACATGAAACCATTCAAAGGTCCATAACATTCAAGACTATTTCGGGGGCTTCTGTTAGTGCCAATGTTTCAACTGCAAGGATTTGTAACCAGAGTGCATTGTTTGCTAGTGATGTCCTGGAACCTGCTGCTTCATGTGAGGGAACTGTTTCTTTTGCTGCAATCCCTTTGTAGTATTGCAGTATGAATATTAGATACGCGGATGACATGTTAAGTTTGTTAAATTGTTATGGAACGTTATTCAGAATCTTCTCCCAAACCATTTGAAAACCCCAAGAAAGAAAGAGACCCTCCTTGATGAACTCAATATTGATTCTTCATCATCAAACCAAAGAAGAAGAAGAAGAAAAATATTATATATAAATTGTGAAATGGGTTTTTGTTTTTGTTTCTGGCGCTATTAGATCTGTTGTGAGTGTGCTCGATCCATCCTCGTTTACTCGCAAGGTTAGACCGTCACGTTTGTACGAAGTTGCGATTTTTTTTTTCCTTTTGTGCTTTTATCTTTTGGCGTTGTTTGAAACACTCACTCGCGGGAGGATTTCGTTGATTTGCACCTTTTGAGCCAAAGAGTGTTTTTTTGACTTCATTTTATGTTAGTTTTGCTGGAAACAGCATATGGGTTGTGTACCGTAGGTGTACATAAGATGTGTCCCATGGAGGGTGAAGTATATTGATATAGGAGTATCCATAGTGACAATGGCAGAGACCAAGGTTCTAATGGAGCTTCCCATGATGCATAAGGGGGGGTGTGTGCTCTCCCAAATGGCAGAGTGACAGCATAGGTAGAAGATGGAGAAGAAGGTCCCCTCTCCATGTGTAAGAGGGGTATTAAGAGATGAGAGTCCTCTCTTGCATGGGAGCTTGAGCTGGTCAGCCCATGAGCTGTCTCATCAAGCTTTCCCCTGTCGGTGTACAGGGGCAGCAGTGCAGGATGGGGAATGACCCAGTGCTGAGCCTCTATGGCTTGCCATGAGTGCCCTCTAGAAGGTTCTAAATTGTGGGCTTTGAGGGGTTGGGCGCATCTGGTGGGCCTGATGTAAGTTGTATCCAGAACATGTTGGATCACTTTGGGGCTGGGAATTTGATGATGATGCATGGTCAGCTTAGTAATCATGGGGTGGTTGTGGGGTTTGTTGGGTTTTCGGGGAGTTGATTTTGTTGTTTGTATCTTTATTTGTTAAGGATGCTCAGGTACGGGAACTATATAATAGCATCTTAGGGGTCTGGGGTTGTATTGTATGCAACAATGGGTAATGGCACTTCTGGTGTTGTTGGCTGTTTGGACCTTTGAATGGTTTCATGTCTGGCCCCCCGGAGAGAGGTTTTGCCTCAGGTCCATTGGATAGGGGTGGTGGTCACTACAGGAGATGGTGGTGGTGGTAAACTGTAATTTAGTAGGGGGTGGGGGTGGTAGGGACTTATATTGGAGAGAAAAAGAAGAGAGAAAGGAAAAAAAAGATTAAAAGGCACCTAAACGACGTCGCTTTTGGTGTTGTAAGTGGGAGAGAAGAAGAAGAAAAAAAAAAAGTACTCAACGACATCGTTTTTGGTCCTACGTGGAATGTGAGTCAGCCACTTAATCTTACACGTGAGACACGTTAATGACGCCGTCATAGCTCAACTAACAGAAGGACTAACGTGACACTATTTTTCTAAAATTAAAGACCAAAATGAACTTTTTTTATTGTTGGGGACCAAAAAGAGGTTCGTGAATATTTTCAGGGACGAAAAATGATATTTACTCAAAAATTATATATATCCTTTTGCTCTTCTATCTACCGTTTTTAGAAATGGCTCTCATATAAAAATAAATTAATAATAATAATTTTATAATTATTTATTTTAATATATTTTTTATTTATTTATTTTTCACTATTAATCCACTTCTGTATAATTATGATTTCAGATTTTCATATCTCATATTTTTTTTAACATCCACTCCCACAATTTTCAGGTTTTTATTGTATCACAAATTTCACTCACAATGATGAATGATGACAAAACAGAGCGCAAATGTATAACAAAAATAAATAAAAAAATTATAACTATATGATAAGAATAACGTAAATATAGAATATCATATGTTTAATCTAACATGAAGAATATCAATTATTGGGTGGTTAGATTACCAAAAAAATTTAACTCACTGTAATTGGTATAGTGGTGAAGGATTTAAATAATTTATAGTAGATTATATATTTAATTCTCATCATTGTATAAAACAAATTACCAAATTTTTGTTTTAGTATCCGCGCTTCAACTTCCCATCTTCTCAATTACATCCTTTTGATTCTAAAGCAATCTCTCTCTTTCTCTTACTTTTGAAAGAGATGTTGGAAATTTTCTTATCATTAATTGTTAATTTTATTTTTTATAAAAATAAGCAATAATATGGTCGGTTAACTTTTTAGAGATAAACACAATTTTTCTCATTATTTGGATGTAATCAAATTATTTATTTGGGATGTGCATATCATTTTTTTTTAATAAAGTGTGGCTATAGGCAGAGTATTTGTTTGGTACCTCTCTTTTTTAAGATAAAAAAATAATTTAAACTAAAGCTAAAAAAAGAGTTTTAAAAATAAAGCTAAAAGCTATTTGATGATTGTATACAATTTTTAACTTAACAGTTATTTAAAAGTTCAAATTAAAAATAAGTTGATATAACTTAAAAAATGCTTTTCTAGGAGCTTTTAACTTTTTTCTTATTATAAAAAATTCTTTTTAGTAGAAGAGTTTGTGTAAAAATCTGTTTGGCTTAAATTTTGCTTATAAAGAGAATAAAAGCTAAAAAAAAGACCTCCTATATAAATATTTAATAACTCGTAATGAAAAGGTTATTATGTAAATAGTTATACTTGTGGCTAGGTCTCTCTACACTACTTTTATTAAATTCTGCTTTGTCATTTTTTATTTAATATAAAATTAGAAATAAAAAAAGAGTTGAGGAGAAAAAATATAAAAATACATCAAAATGACATAGTTTTATTAAAAATGATATAATTTTATGTCATTTAAAATGACAAACAGATTATAAAAAAAATGACAAACATTTTCCCTTAAACCAAAAGAGTTAAATCAATCATTTATTTGTTTATCAAAAAAAATTCAATCTTTTATTTTAACTGCTGATAGAACCATCGAGGAAAAAAATATCAAATTTCTTTAAATTATAGATCCCCAAATAAGGAAGGCTACTTATAATTATTAGTAAAATAATAATAATAACTAACTGGGGATATATGTCCCCAAAACCTGGAACTAATTCATCCCAGGTGTGTATTATTGGTTGGTACCACTGACGTATATACTCCTTTATAAAAATAGAAAAAGGTGATTAAGTGTACGGAAATATTAAAGATATTTTCCCGTCCCAGGTTAGAGTTGCTCATTTTCTTCGAGAGATTGTGCTAATTTTCTGGCAAACTTAAGTTTTATGATCACTATAGTCCTTATCTAATAATTAATTATCAAATTGACCTTGATTATAAATTATTTTAAAAATTTAAAACATAACATCAATCTGTCCTTGTTTGACCGTTGACCATCAAGTCTACACGGGTATTCCCTCCCTACTCGGGTATTTTTTAAAAATTTTATCCTACCTGAGTAGGAAAAAAGGTACCGAGTACATTTCAAAAATCTGGAAAAATGATTGAATTATTTACCCGAGTAGATAAGGGGCTACCCGGGTAAATTTTCTTCTTTGCATATTTTTGAAATAAAGACAGACTAGAAATGCTTGTGTAACTTTGAAAGAATATAGAATAAAATGATGGCATGAACATAAATATCCCAACCCCTTAATTCTGCAACTTTTTTATGTTTAAATTAAATGATGGGCACGACAGAGATATTATGCGGGTTCTTTGTATGGACAAAGTAGGTGCTTCAGAAGCATGTATCAGCATCTAATCTACAAAAGCATGCCATTCACCTATGCCTTCCCAATCATGTATGAGCAGAAAAAAAATAATACATAGCATCAAAACACATTCACAATGTTTCAACCTTTAAAGAGCAAGCATATGTCCTTTATATTAGATAAACAGATGGCAAACTCCACATCCTTGCATGTCACAAAAGATTAATTTCAATTAAAAGAATCAACATTAGAGATAAGTAACAGAAGATGAAAATGAGCATACCGTCAGCATGCCATCAATCACCATCTTTTGAATCAGATTTGACAAGCTTTTCAACAATTGATAATCCGTCCTTCCAATTATTGTGCCCCCCATGAATCCATACTTGCTTAGCATGTGGAAGAGGACCTGAGCTTCTGTTATAATTTAATCTGACCAAGTCTTTGCCTTTAAATTCACTAGGCTCTATATACCAAACATTGTCAATGGACTTTACCGCTTTTTCCATTAATTGCTGCAACATTTCATATTTTTTCAGATTTTCCAGGATAGCCACCTACCTACCTGGGTAAATAATTCAACTATTTTTCTAGATTTTTGAAATATACCTGGGTACCTTTCTCCCTACCCGAGTAGGGTAAAATTTTCAAAAAATACCCGAGTAAGAAATTTTCAAAAAATACCTGGGTAGAAAGGGGATACCCAGATAGGCTTGATAGTCAACGGTCAAACAGAAATAAATTGGTTGGTGTTATGTTTATAAGCAAGGTTAAATTTTTGAAATAATTTATAATTAAAGTCAATTTAATAATTAATTATTAGATAAAGTGGTAAAAAAGCCGGCAAACTTAGCCCTCGCAAAATTTAGCATTCTCGGCTCTTAGGGAGAGATTTTTCTTCTGGCAGATTCTATGCGACCTTCATTCGTTAAGAATTATTTCTTTCTTTTCCTTAGAAGGAATTGCCTTCTCTTTTGACGTCATACACAAATGAGGAGCATGAAAATATAAGAATAATAATTACAAATTTACCAACAACTTTTAACAAGAAAATGACGTAAATTAGATTTTTTTTTTCCCCCAATGAACTAACTTTAAAATCTTAAAATTTACGCTCAAGTTTCAAAAGGAGATACTACGATCATCTGAATATTAAGAAATATTGCAAGTGATTACTTTCTTGGCTTTTATAATTCTCATTCAACATGAGAATTCAAAGTTTCTTACACACCCTTCGATTTTCGTGCTGACATGGATCCTACATATAATTTTTTCTAACACATGGGTCCCACATATTTTTTATCTCTACAATATGAGAATTGAATTCTCATTCAACATGAGAAAATCAAACCCCTACTTTCTTTGCCTAAATAGCACGGAATTCCCCAAGAAGCAATGAGATCTATCTTTTAAACAATAGTTACTAATAGAAAAGATAGTATCTTGCGTGCAAAGTGTAAAAAAGGATGAGTGAAAAATAGCATAAATTGTGGTCCTAAGCAATATAAAACAGAGAATTAAAATATTATGTATAGATTATTTGTGAAATTTTAGAAAAGAAAATGAGGAATAACTTTTCAGTGCTACTTTTTATGATTAACAGACGTAATGTTTTTCAATCTTTCTAAAGTGTAGACTTTTGAAAAATTAGCATATTTTATTTATTAAATTGAAATTAATTTAGCCAAAAAATTTAGAGAGATGTGTAAGGTGTAGTTTATAACAAAAAATAAACCAATAAAATGAAGGAATATCATATAAATTTAATTATCTTGTATTCATTTCTCCCATTGACATGTTAGATAACAATATATAAATTTTGGACAATATTAGTCTTATGTAACAGCAAAAATTTCTTATTATACATAGACAATCGTGTTGTTTTTGTTTTTATTTTATTTTCTTCTCTTTCCTGCTGGGCCCCGCTTCAAATTGAGTGTATAGGAGACAAAAATTTGTTGCTATCACATAAGAGTATATTTATCCATAAATTTAACATCTTATTTCATTCACCCCACATTTATCCCTGACATAAACAACGTGAAGTTGTCAAACCACAATGATTGGCCAACAACTCCCATTAACTTGAAGGAAAAAAAAAAATCCTACTCCAGGCTAATAAAAAAACCGTGAGATGTTATTTGCCAATCAAAACAAAGGCTACTTTTCATTGCTTTCTCCTTTTTGCCGTAGATAAGGAAATGATGTTGAAGTATCTATTCACACATCTCAACTCTCCGATCAGCTTATAAAGATCCGCAATGCAATTCAGTCTCTATTTATAAGAGAACTAATTTTGGCAAAGCCAATAATCATCTTATCTGATCCTCTTAATCAAACATAGGGATTTATTTCTATCGAAGATTAATCCGACGACAGAAAAGAATGTTGAAATGAGGGCAATCCATGACTTCCCCCAATTACCACAATGGAAATGCTAATGAACCCTTAAACTTATGACACATGTGAAAATATAATCATAGCCTCAGTTTTCGCTTAGGGCTTATTTGAGAGTTAATTTTAGGAAGGAAAGAAAAAGAAGGGAAGAGTTTTATTAATCTCTTCCCTTGTTTGTAAGTTTAAAAAAGTGAGGGAAATGAATTGGAAAATTTCACAAAACCATCCAAAATCCTTCTTGCTTTTAAAATTAAAGTTTTCCCATTTTGAAGTTTTTTAACTCCCAAACAAAAAAAAGAGAATACCCACCATTTTTCTTCCTTTCTTTCCCCTCTCCAAACTGCCAAAGCCTTAGGGAACATTCATCCCTGTAACGTGTTTAGACAATGGATTTAGAGAATAGGAGATAAGGTATGCCTATATGTGTCACAGTTCAAAGATGACAAACTAACTAGACAAAAAGAACCGAAAGAGAAGTGATTAATAAAATCAGACTCTGTTGAAGAGTCGCTAAGGAACAAAAAGTGACGTATAGCAGAAACAGTACCGAACCCCTATCTCCCTTTTCAGAATGCAGAGACATTATGTACAATACTTATTCAGAACTCTGCCAGTCCTTTTAGTAAGGCGTCGCGTTAAAAAATAAATAAAAAATGTGCCTGAATTAAAAGAGGCACGGCCTTCAGAGATCACTCTATCTTATACAGATGGAAATAATCTCATGAAACACAAGTTCAGCTGTTCAACACTGTGCTCTCTCATCTTAACACTTTAATTGACAATATTACATGTAGATACTCTCCACCAAAATGGTACAACTTGTTTATTCAATTAATATCATGTTTCATCTTGTTTATTAAGATTAATACATAATAATATTCTCAAACAAAATGGCGCAACTTGTTTAGACAATTCATATCATGTTTC
Organism: Gastrolobium bilobum; assembly: GCF_033153095.1. Taxonomy (NCBI): domain Eukaryota; kingdom Viridiplantae; phylum Streptophyta; class Magnoliopsida; order Fabales; family Fabaceae; genus Gastrolobium; species Gastrolobium bilobum. The sequence continues at coordinate 28,077 of NW_026898563.1, forward strand.
ATCTTGTTTATTTTCTTGCACATTAATCTGGTTATGTTCCAGTTCCTTATCCTTTGTTTGGCAAATGGCAGTGCTTTGTTGCCATTCCTCTTGTACTACAGACAACTTTCGTATTTAGATTCTATTTCTAACTTCGAGCATTATGAAAATCAGATGCGTGCAGTACACAGTCGAAGTCTAATCACTCTTAGTTGAATCTTTCAGCCCGAATGCTATCTTATCCTCTCTCTTTTACTCTTCCTTTCTTTCCCTCTCCTAATTTCTAAATAGCATTTCTCTTCTACGGAAACAGCAAAATCATTCATCCAAGAAAAAACTAAAATTGACCCAAATATCACTTCAACAAAATCCATGGGGCTATGCCACAAATAAAACATCGCAAGTGACCCAAGCAATCAAAACGTCCACAAGAAAGGACATGCTTAATTAGGAGAAACAGAAAATCCCATTGAAGTAGTGTGATCATATTGATCCAAATGTTATATACAAGTATCTTAGCATCTAAGAGCTAAGAAGCAAACTAGATAAAAACTTCAAATAAATAAAACTGTACAAGTTTGATAAAAATCCACTAATAAAGAAGTTCACAAAAGAAGATAGAAAGCACGAAATATATTACACAAATGGCAGAACAGAACAGAACAGAACATACCACGCGGGAATCAAATGGTGGAATCTCCACCCGAACCCGAAACCCAAGACCCTGCCCCATTAGAAGGGTTGACCACCACCCTGTCTTCCTCATATTCCTTATCATCCGTTGGGAGCTCAAACCTACAGACAGGACAAGAATTTCTGCAACTCAACCAAGGAACAATACAATCTCCATGGTACTCATGCCCACAAGGCATTTTCTTAGCCACCTCTCCAACACCCATCAAATCCTTACAAATAGCACATTCCACAGCCTCACTCTCTGACGCAATCTTCACCGTCGGTAACGCTTCCACCGCCGACTTCGACGCCGGCGGGGCTCCCCTCCTCCCACTTTCGTCGCTCTCCCCCAGCGTCTGCAGCAACGCCTCAAACTCCGCCGCATCCACATAATCCTCCGGATTTCCGACGTACCGTTCCGATTCCGGCACCTGAAACCCGAACTCAATGGAATTGTCTTCCAGACCCATCAAGATCTCAGCCCAATCCAAGATCCGGTTCCGCATGCTCCCCGACAGAATCGAACGCAGCTCGTCGTCCGTAAACGGGTCGTTTAGGCAGAGCCTCGAGCCCGATACGGCATCGTCGTCGATCGAATTCGAATCCATTGATGGTGAGGAAACCCCAACCCCACGATTTGGGGCTAATTGCCGATCGGAATGATGGGCAACAACTAGGGGTGTGTATCCTGTACCAGAGCCTATTAAATAAAACAGGGGATAGGATACTGTGACACACAAATATTACGCACAATGTTACGACCACATTTTAACCGTTGATTTTCGTCAATCAACGGTTATCATTTATTGCGAATTAATAATTAATTAATGAGTTTGATTTGAAAAACGATAATCGTTGATTGGCAGAAATCAACGGTTAAGATGTGGTCGTAACATGGTGCGTAACATTATTTGTGTGTCACAATATCCTATCCCATAAAGTAGATTCAGACTTTTAAAAAAATTTATTTAAAAAACAGGCTCGGGCTTTTAAAAAGATATATTTAGAAAGTAGGTTATAGACTTTCTTTTATGGGATAAGATATTGTGACACCCAAGTTATGTTACACCCATGTGACACCCAGTCAATCTCACCGTTAGATCGCTTATGTTGATCCAACGGTTATATTTATTTCCATCTTTGTATGATCATTATTTCCCAAATTTAATATTTTATATTTATTTCTACCTTTGTATGGTTATGATTTCCCATATTTAATGCTTTCACTTTAAATTTGGGAAATCATGACCATACAAAGATGGAAATAAATATAACCGTTGGATCAACATAAGCGATCTAACGGTGAGATTGACTGGGTGTCACATGGGTGTAACATAACTTGGGTGTCACAATATCCTATCCCATATATATATATATGTGTGTGTGTGTGTGTGGGGGTCCATATGGACTCGATTCAGGAACAATGACCAAAATGTCATTGTTTACTGACTTTTTTATCTAAATGTCACGCGAACAGTGTTATTTTCCAATATGCCACGCGGGCAAGTTCGTTACAGTACCCAACAAACTTGGTTTGCTGACGTGACACGTTTCTGGTGGACAACAAGTTCGCTACTCGCCTATGTTGCAATAATTGCTGACATATTGGAGAAGTTCGATGTCACATGCAGCGAACTAGGTGTGCCACGTGTCTGACATGCACCAAGTTCGCTGAAGGTTCAAGCGAACTAGGTGCCACGTGGCACAATCTCGTTGCCCGATCAGAATTAATGTATCAATTACAATAAAACACAGAAAATGAAGAAAAATAACAATTTAATTAATGTGTCAATCAAAATTAATATGCCAATTAGCAATCACAATTAATGCATCAATCAAAGTTAGCGTACAAGTAAGATTAACTTTTGATTGTACCAATCACAATTAATGTACCAATCATCAATCACTTCGGACGGCTATAAATTTTAATTCGGATATCCAAATTAGATATTTTTTATTTTATTTCATGTAAGTTTTCGAGATTTAACCCAAAGGACACCTTATTTGACATATTTTATCTCTCACAAACATCTTTCGAATTTGTAACAATAATCTCACAAACAATTAATGTACCAATCACTAATCACAATTAATGTATCAATCAAAATTAATTGTGATTGATACATTAATTGTGATTGGTAATTGATACATTAATTGTGATTGGTGATTGGTACATTAATTATCATTAGTACATCAATTAAATAGTCATTTTCCTTCGTTTTCTTTTTTGAATTGTGAGTGATACATTAATTCTGATTGGGCAACGAGATTGTGCCATGTAGCACACGAAGTTCGCTACCAAGTTTGCTTTTTATGTGAAAGCGTGCCACGTGTTAAGAAATTATTGGCTACCAGTAGAGAACTTCAACGCGTGACAGTCTAGTAAATTTTACTGTTCACATGACATTTGGATAAAAAGTCAATAAACAGTGGCATTTTGGTTAGTGTTCCCTCGATTCCACTATTTAAGCATAATAGAAATTTAATAATTAAAAACATGGGATAGGATATTGTGACACCCAAGTTATGTTACACCCATGTGACACCCAGTCAATCTCACCGTTAGATCGCTTATGTTGATTCAACGGTTATATTTATTTTCATCTTTGTATGGTCATGATTTCCCAAATTTAAAGTGAAAGCATTAAATATGGAAAATCATAACCATACAAAGGTAGAAATAAATATAAAATATTAAATTTGAGAAATCATGACCATACAATAGATGGAAATAAATATAACCGTTGGATCAACATAAGCGATCTAACGGTGAGATTGACTGGGTGTCACATGGTTGTAAGATAACTTGGGTGTCACAATATCCTATCCCTATATATATATAGAAAATAAATTTATCTCTTATAACATAATAAATGATAAATCCTATATTTAAATAATAATACTCTTTCATATTTCATATTAAAATTTTATTGTGTAAATCTCTTTCTTCATTAATGATAATTAGATTCCTCTCCCTTCTATTTAATATATGTGAAGAAAGAGATGAACACAAAAATTTCACATCACCAAATTCAAGGTTCAGAGTTTAACACGAGTCAGTGAAATTTTAACACTAGGGGACTGAACCTTTAGCCATCACTGACCCCCGCACTCCGGATTAGTCCCATAGCCGGCTCAAAGAGTCGAAGCTTGTGGGGATACCGGAGGGAGCCAACTCGCCTCAAAGAGGTAATTAGGGTTAGGTAACTCAAAAAAAAAAAAAAGAATATTCTCCCCTCTTTCTATCACGTAGAATATCAAATTATTGGGTGGTTAGATTAGGAAATTTTTGTCTTGATATCCACACTTCAATTTCCCATCTTCTCTATTATGTCCTTTAATTCTAAAACAATCTCTGTCTCTCTTAATTTAAAATGACACACCTTTTCCCCTTCTTTTAATCCTCTTTTCTAATAAACATGTAGCTAATTTCTTATCCAAAATTTTGCAACTCATCTCTGCTGGTTCCAATTTTATATTCTACATTCCAAGTCATATTACCATAATTGATCTGAAAGATATCAATAATGGAAGTATTTGCGATTAACTAACAAAAACAATGTAAAATTGTTCTCATCGCACCCACCCAAACATAGAAGAAACGCGTAATGCCTTTCATTTGCACTATCAATACATCAACGAATCAATTATAAGCTGTCAGTCAACAATTATATATTTCCCTTGCGGGGTTAACTTGTGATATAGTCCTAACCACCATCCATTAATGGAATGGCTGCTTTCGAAAATCAAAATTAATCAACTATATTATGCTGTATGAGTAAGCCCAGCAAAATAAAGAATTAGTGAGGAGATTTACAATGGTTAACAACACACTCCTCTAAAAATTGACTGAGCTGAGAAGTATACAATTTCGGGTCATTTCTAAAGTGGTCAACATGAGGTGAGGAGACAAAATTGCATGCTCTCACATGATGTCCAGCCCTACGCTGTGACTCCACAAACGATTCCACTGAATCCGCGGGTATAACTCTGTCTGCAGAGCTATACATGTATAACTGCGGACAGCTTGGTTGCTTTGATGATAACATGCTCAAAACATCAGATAGCCTCCTGCATTTAAATAAGACTACTATAGTTAGAAGTTTACCCATTCATATGGGAAATTATTATAGAATGCGTTAGTTATTTGGTAATAAAGCCAACTAGCCAAGCATATGTACACCAAATTAGAATATTTATACATGGCTTCCGTTATAGGTTTTATGAACCAAATATATTGATGATTGTCATATCCTGTGAACCAACACCGAAGAAATAATATCATGGTTGAATAGCTAACACCATTGGAATGTTCTGATATTCCCAGAAATTGCATGCATACATCTTTTCAGTAACTAAAATCTTACATAAATATAATGTTACATTTTAGAAAGAGCCTTTGCAAGATATCACTTTTCTAAAGAACCTATTTCCATATTAAATCTTATTAAAGTTCTATTCCAGAAATTCAACAACGATACAATCACTTACTGGCTTATATTGTGTTCTCACATCACAATGATTCAAGGGCCAAGACAGTTTATTATCAACTTGATCTTATCAATAGTGGTCTAACACCCATATAATATAGTAATTTCTAGAAGAATCAAAGAAAAAACAAAAGTTGGGATGTAATATCATCTTTTTCTAAACAACAATTATGTAAGTTTGGAGTCATTACCTATTCACTGCAGGAAGATACAGAATGACCTCAAAAAATTTCTTTAGTATTAATAGCAAAGCTTCTTCTGTTGCTGCAGGTTTGTATCCTAAAGCTTCATCACCGCCGATCGATACTTTAATGCCAGATTCATCAGAGAACACACGTCCTTTTGTAGCTACACTATTCTTCTTGAGAAACGCTGCAGAGAAACCTGAGGCCCAGACCTGAAAAGATAATCAGATAATTAAATTCATAACTAGCATGAAACTTAAACATTTTTAAAACCAGGATGAGAAGAGAGAAGAATAACACAAATCATGTATTGGTCCACTCAAAGTTTAATCAAAAACTCAAAATATAAAAAGAAACTTCAGGGCTTCAAAATTAATGAAATTTGCATCACTTCTTCGATTTAAATTTTCCCACGCCAAGAAAAAATGTCAAAGAAAACTGAAAAGTCAAAGAACCAAAGTTCAAATGCCAATGTCTCATCAATTCCTGAAATGTCAAAGAAATTAAAAAAAAAAAAAAAATTGTTTCAAATTGCCAAGGTCTCGATTCATCAATGTACTATAACTCAACAAATTAATGTATTTGATCATTTTGGCAGTAAGGATATATCGGACGGCAACGAAATTGGAAAAGACACAGATAGCAATAACAGGCTTGAACACTAGAGGAGAAAATAAACAACATAGGACACATATGCACAACAAACAGCTACATTCAACAATTCTGACAATTGCTAAGCTATAGTCTTTACCTGTGGGTCAGGGTAAGCAACAGGTGCAGAATCTATGATGCAGCCCTTAATCCTTTCTATTATGGATGGATCCTGCTTATGAAAATGCTCCAGAACAACTCCATATCTGCAACAATGTATACCAAACCAATCAAGCAACAGATAAACGGCATCCATGATAGCAAAAACACTGCCAAAATTTTAAATTTCACTCACGTTAACCATCCAGTGTTGCTGAAAGTATGAAAGACTAGATTCTTTTCATTTTCCCCTTCTAACCAGTCAGCCAAGTGGTTTACAAGCAAGTGAACATTTTGTTCTGCTTTTCCTCCAGGCTGATAACTCAGGATCTCACCCATTGGAAAGGTAAAGGTAATGACATGATATCCTTTGGAAGTGTACCATTCTGCATACTTCTTCAGATGTTTCTGCCTTGCTCCCAACCATCCCAGCAAGACCACCACCGTCCTTGACTTTGTGGATGAGCAATTTGAATCACCTAAAGCATTTGGCTCGGGCAAATGCCATTTATACATGACCTCAGAAGTTGAATTGGAGACACCATTAGAATATACACAAGGCCTAGGCACTCTAGGCAAGTTAGCAGAGTGATACAAATTCTGAAGAAGCGGGGATGAAGCAACCGAAGATTGGTACAAATTAGAAGCACAATTGTGACCCAAACTTGGCACCCGAAATTGAACATCAGGTACAGGTACCCTAATTTGGGTCACAAAAGAGAGGTTAGCAAGCTTTGAGACGGAGATATGAGAAACCCATGATGAATCTGATTCTTGTATGGAGTTAGGAGAATGTGCAAAATTTGAGGTGGAACAATCACCCGATGATCCATAGAATGGCAATTTATCCTTGAGGTCAGGAGAGAAAGAAGCAACGGCAACCGCAGCAGCAGCCACAAGAGGTCGCTGAATGGCTCCAGAAAACGAACTCATTGTAGAAATTCAATGCAAAAAACAATCCTCTCCAAAACCCAGAAACGGGAATCACCTGCCAAAACCAAAGTTTATACAAAAAAAAGCAATGCTTTAAGGAAAACCCATCAATGGAAAATCGGCAGATAGAAAAAAGGGTAGGTAGAGGTTATATTAGTATCGAACTGGAATAATGAGAAAAACGTGCAATGCAGAGATCACAACACGTAAAGAAAACGCGAAGCAAAGAACAATAATAATAATAAAAAGAGAATAATAAGATAGAAAAAAGGGATATTCGGTTTTGGAAAAAGATTATTCTTATTGGTACCTACCTGGGAATGTGTTTTTGAATATCTCCAAGGAACCGGGCTGTCAACGTCAACGTCGGTTTGACAGCCCGATTGGGAGTGTGTGAACGCCGACCCACCCACCACAAACCTCTGTGTGTTTTATGGGGCCAGCTATTAAACCCTCTCTCTCTCTCTCCCTTTCTCTGCAATGCTAGTGTAATTGGAATGAAGAAAAGCTAAAAATTCAAAATATATAATAATATCACTGTGATGATAGAGAATGGACCAACGAGATTGAGCCACGTCATTCGACATTGTCCCAACGTGAGAAAAGACAGCAATTGGAGGCAGAAACAACGTGTGGTTCCCAGAAAAAAGGGAGAGAAAGGAAGCCCATACTGCGTCACTGAAAGACCTTTTTTGCCCCTCGAAAAGTAATTTTGTGTAAAAAGGTCAAGGGTAAAATGGGATCAACAGTTATAGCGGTTGGGGTTGACGTTGGTCAAAATTAACGATCAAGTTACAACTTTACCCTTTCTCTATCCTGTCTCGTTCGCCGTTTCTGACCTTGTTATATCAGAATAGTAAGCTACTTAAATTTCAAAGCAATCACGGAAAAAAAATAAAAAAGAGAGTGAGTCAAATTTCAACAATGATAGCTGTATCCAATTTGATGAAGTCAACTTGTTTCACCAACAACCTTAATCCCACGTTTTTTTTTTTCGTTTTACATAAATTCATGTCACTTTTACACGGTTATTAAATTTAATCTAAATAATTATACTTGAGTTTAAAAGTTTAGCATTCGATCTACTCGTGTTATCATATCATCGAAGTATTTGACTTGTTGAGTATTATTTGTTGGTGCAATAATTTTTACATAGATAATAAATTAAAATTACTAAATTTAAGTTTAAAAAAATTTAAAGACACTGACCTGAATTCTTGTACTTGCATGCTTTTAATAACTTCTGAACCTACGCATGATTGGTTGGTATAGCAAAGTTAAAATAGATAAAAGCAATATTAGATCATTTACAAGGTTTACTGAAATTTGAAAATGTCTATATTGAGACAAGTAAAAGCCAGCCATAAAAATGTGTTTCATCAAAGCAAGTCCCAATATTCATGCACCCCATTATAGGAAAATCATGTATGGAGAACTATTATTGTCAATCTCAGGAATTGCATCCTTAGTGTGGTCGTTAATGTTATCCATTGGAATGCTTCAAAACCGTTATTGTCCCCAGGAGTAGTCCCCACTTTTTCCACCAGATTTATGCTTAAGTCTTATATCTGTAATTGCTATGTCTTTTGAAGCAGCCTTACACATATCATACACTGTTAAGCCAGCAATAGACACTGCTGTCATTGCTTCCATCTCAACCCCAGTTTTACCTGTTGATGCAGCTTCCCCTTCTACTATTACACTGAAGTCCTCGTGATTCAATCTCAAATTCACTTGCACGTGTGTAAGGCTTATGTTATGGCACAAAGGAATCAGGTTACTAGTTTGCTTTGCTGCAGTTATGCCGGCTATTTTTGCCACAGAAAGCACATCTCCTTTTGCCATTTGATTGGCCAAGACCAAATCAAACACCTTCTTTCCAAGATTTACCTTGCAAACAGCAATGGCACTTCTTTTGCTACTTTCTTTTGGAGACACATCTACCATTTGAGCTTCCCCTGAATTGCCAGTATGAGTCAATTCAGAAGAACTTTCAACTATGTTTTGAGATGCCAAATGGGATTCGTTATTCACATGACTATTGCTTGCTGAGCTAGCTAGTCCATTTGCTGGAGGTTCACCAAACACTGATTCCATTTCCTGAAATGGAATAAGCAATTTAGCATGGATAATGGATTACAATAATTCCACCAACATCTCTCACAACAACTGGAACAAAACTTTCACAGTAGATATTGAACAGAAAAATAGAAATCACACAGAAATTTGTATTAATATTACTCATGAAAATTAACTAATAAATTGTAACAATCAATGGTTGAACTTATGAATTGGTAGAATGTTAAGAGAACTATTTATCAATTTCAGTTACCCCTCTTCATTTAATTACTGCAAAGCATTTTCAAGGGAAATACCAATATCAGATCATTTAGCTCTAAAAAATCGTTAGAGTAGGTTCATAGTTAATTAATTCAACGCTAGGATACTAGCCAAGAAAACTTGCATCACATATTGAATGTCCCTTTTCTAGCTCACGATATCATTAAAGATTGAAGTTCCCAGGACGAGATGCCAATAACACTCTTCCAAATTAAGATAACATTGAGCAGAATGTCATGAAGATCACATCGGTTTTAGAACAACATCAGTCTTCAATTCAAAAATATCCTCCAGAGTGTCTGAATTATCATGCATTTAAGAAATTTGGAATTGGCAATTGTTGCGGGAAGTAAACGTAGAAAAAAAAAAAAAAAAAACTCAGCATAACAATTTTTAATCTTGAAGGGTCATGCATGAAATGAGCGACAAGGAACCAACTATACAAGCTGATGAAACCAAACAGAAGAATTACTAATTCTATTAAAGCCTTAATACAAAACCTTCACCACTGCTGATACAACATTACTACATATGAACCAGAAAGGCATTCAAATGGATTTATAATAAATGAAAAAAAGATATGAACATCCAGCAAGAGGACTCAATTTCTTTGCATTGAGCTAGACTATTAACTCAACAAGTCACTGTAGTTATAAAGGCATGTACTATATCAGTATTGTGATCAAAACAGAAAAGACACTCAGTTTACCTCTGTAGCAGAACAAAGGAAAGAAAGACTTTACCTTGTTGAGTTCTTGAATAGCACTTGCATAGTCATGGCTCACAGAAGAGCTGAACATCCTTTTTGATAGAGGACATGCAGCTACAATTCTTCTAAGAAACATTTTAAGCAGGTCCTGTTAATTATTCAACATCTGCAATAAAAAGAAAAATAAATTAAAATATAGTTGTTAATAGGCATATAAAGCAAAGAAATCTCATCATTCAGAATTTAAAGTAATTGCCACAAAACAGCCTTGAGTGAGTTCTTCTCTAGCACATTTTCTGCTAGTTAGAGTTAAGGCTTTGACCATAAGAATGTGGCAATTTAAGCCCTCTGGTGCATTGGATTGGAGCAGAATGCTCACATTTTCAAGAGTCAACTTATTATGGAAAAATATTGTGTTTTTGCCATTTCTCACGTAGATTCTTATTAGGCTACTTCTACTTGTTTGTTCCAAACTTCCAATAGACAAGTATCTAAAATTCTTGAGTAACTAGAATGTGTATTTTTCTTGTTTTATTATCTAAAAAAAGGAAGCGTTGCAGGAATTTGTAAGATTTTTAATGTCTCTTCGAAATTCTTCTTGCAATTGTAATATATATTTATTAAAAATTAAATCCCCACAGAAGTAAAAATTTCTGCTTTTTGTTGTAGAGAAGCAGCAATAAGTACAACCCAGGAGTTTAGGCAAAAAAAAAAAAAATAGTCAGCAAATGAGATGGTTATAAACAAATATATTCAACAAGCGGAAATCTTAATCTCCAAATAAATTTTTTTGCCATTTCAGATCAGAAAGTAGACAGTATTATAGTATCATCATACCAACTTTATGGATAAAAAACACGTAGCACAAAAGCCATTACCTGCAATCTTTGGGGTTGAGGTAGAAAGCAGAAACCTTGCTTCGTCTGTGTTGAACGGTGGTGGGGATGTGCTTGGGCTCAAGAAAAAATGAGGGGCTGGGTTAATGACTTGGTGGGTTAGAGATGTAGAAATTCGATCAAGAGTTTCAGGTTTTAAGGAGAGGTTACTTATTATTTTTTTTATTATCTGTTATTATTAAATTTTCAAGGGAAAAGTATTTCTCCCGCTTAGCTGAAGAACTTGATTTCGTCTTAAAACGATGTTATTTTGAATTTATTTTAGATAACTTTATCTCTAATAATTGAAGAAATCCTTTACTCTAAATTTTAATTGTTAATTTTTGTTAATTTAACGATTATAATTTATGAGTTATACTTATTAATTAATTATTAATTTTCAATAAATTATAACCGTTAAATTAACAAAAATCAATAATGAAGATTTGATAATAAGAAATAGTAAAAAAAATAAGTAGCAAGTTTCTTTATTTAATTATTATTTTTTTAAATCAATTTTGGTTAAAAAGTTACAAATTTTTAAAATAGTTTTGAAGAAAAGAAAAAACAATTTGAATATTTGTTTGGATTTTATTTTTATTTTGTTGTTGTTTGAAGTTAAAATAATTGCACCACCGTCATTATAAAGGAAGTGTTTTATGTGTTTTTTTCTTAAAATATCTCAAAAACATCCTTAAACTGTTTTTAAAAAAAAATCATATTTCTCTCTCATCTTCCTTCTTTTACCAGCATTTGACCCTGTACCATGCATGATGGATTTATTATCTGATAATCTCAATTATCATATGAAATGCCAGTAAATTTTTTACTTCTATAACATATATTTTGTACTTTTTATGATAATCTTGACAAAAATAGGTTCTTTCGAAAAAAAATTAAATAAAAAAGTACTTGGATTTTCAATTTCCTTTTTTTAATAGAAAATACTATTCATAATAATTTATTATTATTACTATTATAAAGTCGCGGCTTTATAATATTAATGAAATATCATAGCCGTTCACAGGATTCGCAATTTTCATTCAATAATTTATAGGTGTATTCTTTAAATGATTAACGTGTATTTTTCCATCTTAATTCTTGATAATAAGATATTCCGGACAATATTTTAAATTTTGACAAAATTTATTCTTACTATACAATATTGAAATTTATAAAAAACCAATAATTTAGTGTAATGACACCAACTGTCTCTTTAAAAGAAACACTCCATACAAGATTTAATCATTTTGCTAACTTTTCTCCATTCTTTTAGTATGACTTCCTTTATTTAATACGTATTATGTAATAATCAATTAAGTTCAATTGGCTTCGATGCATAATCCATTAAAGGAGAAAAAAAAGTACATAAATAATTACTTATTCAGCTTTAAGATTCAGCAATTTGATCCGAAGCACTTTGCGGGATCGATGAAAATCATCCATAACTCAATAGACTATGATTTTAAATAGAAATAATCATCTAAACTAAATCAAGAGCTGGAATCACTAAATTCAATATGCAAGAACTGCAAATTTTGAGTACCAAAAATATCACTCAGACCTCCGTAATCTGTTTCTACATAGACAAACTTGGTGTCAATAACTACTCTACACTGCATAACATTTTCTTGACCAAGGAAAAGTGAACACTTCTCATATAAACCTTCCTTTGGTGCTAGATTCAATAAGCACGATTTTGGAGCTGACATCTTATACTGACCAATATTGAATCTTTCTTGGTCAGTGGCCATTAATATCAGACGATGTTGTCTACCCAAAAGCTCTGAGACATACCTCATGTCTCCTACAGCAAGGGCTTCACGAACTCGAGTTGATGAGACCTGTCCCCTCTCTTTGGAATTAGTACTAGAATTTATATTTGCAGAGCAACGATTCTTGTCCATAACAGATTTTATGATATAAGCTTCCATTCCATACTCCTCACACAACTTTACTAGCTCCAATGCATCACCAGCTGCTTTATATCCAAATCTGTAGTTCTCACCTGCCAGAAGTACAGACATCTATTTTCAGTTTATGTGAGAGTAATTTTGGCTCAGAATAAATCATGTTAATGTTCCGGTTCAGGAAAAATAGCAAATACCAGTAAATCATGTTAATGTGAAAGGGATTGATACAAGTTGCGCAAATAACAGTAAATTATGTAGCTATTTATTTACCAGCAACAACTCCTCGCACCCTAAGCTCTTTTGATAACTTTTCAACAAATTGTCGTGGACTGAGATGCCGCACACTTGAAAATTCAACGTGGAATTCTTCTGGGACCATGTTACAACAATAAGGAACCCAAGATGAAAGAACTCGCTTTCGGTCACATTTAGCAACTATGGGAGCCCTGTTAGGGAAACATTGATTAAACAAAATACACGTAAGATAATGATTATGATGCCATAATCTCCAGTGATTCAGAATCTAAAAATGCTGAGTTAGGAGTTTATATATTTACTAAAAGTACGCCAAAAGTTGTTTTGTCATCTATAGGATAGGTAAATAATGTATCTTCCATATATAATCACCCAGAAGAACCCAAAAACGAAGACCAAACTTCTGGAGAATGTTTTCAAATACTTGTCATTGTAATGTCTTCCTTAAAGCGAATTGCAAATACACTATTGATCGCAGAGTTACTAGGCCTGATGGAAAAATATTGCAATGACAACAGTACAATTGTCAATGTCACTCAGGCATAGCTCAAGTGATAAGGATAAGATGGGGTAAGTTTTAGGTTAGTTCCCATGCAGAAGAAAAAAGCAAATCTTGTGAAAAACCATGAGAAGCCTTACCCCCACCTAGTGGGAAAAGGCCTTTGTTGTTGTTGTGATGGACCACAATAGCCAGCTTCATCTGAGTTTATAATTATTTTCCTACCACGGGTTATTCAAACATGGTAACTATTGTAAATAATAGTTTAGAATAGTAGTATAGAAATCCCACATCATGTATATCTCTTTGTATTTTCTTTCTTTTGAGTTATATAATAGTCTCTCCGCTGTGTAGTTGAGACACACGGATTACTTAAAAATCTCCTTGTTCTTGATATTCAACATGGTATCTAGAGCCTAACAAGATCCGTATCTTTCCGGTAAACCCACTGTCTACCGAGTAAAAATCTTGCCGGAAACTGTCAGTTTCCGGCCACCGTCTAACACCACCGTCCTTCACCGGAAAAAAAATTCGGCGATCGTTTTGATCAAAAAGTACATCAACGGACTCAGAAGAAGCCGATCTACCCAACGCCGCAAGACCCACCGTCATCAGAGGTTGCCAGCGTTATGGACCACCGTTGACCGCCACCACCGATCACTTTTCAGGCACTTTTTCCGGCGAGCCACCCACAGTTGTGATCGTCACAAGGAGGCGGTTCTTTCCGTCCAAGGCCCGCTCCTAAATTCCGACTGAAGCACCCTCACGTGCGTGAAACATACGCTCGGCTTCCAACGTTAGGATCACCCTTTCCTTCCGTGTTCAGATCGATCCTTACCTTGTGGTTTCGAGTCCGTTGCGGCCCTTCCGAAGCATTTCTCCTTTTTCCATTACTGTTCACGATTCAACGAATTGTTCTTGATCCATGGCTGATTCTAGCTCATTTATCCTTCCTCAAGATATTTCTCGGCTCACGATCACTAGTTCCACTGCTACTGTTGTGCATACAGGTAATAGCGTTGCTGGTTTCACTCAAAGTTCATCATTTGGTCATTGGGTTCTTGATTCTGGTGCCTCTGATCATATTTCTGGTAATAAATCTTTGTTTTCCTCTCTTTCTACCTCTGGTTATTTGCCTGCTGTCACTATGGCTAATGGTTCCCAGGCTCAGTCTCATGGGATTGGAACAGTACATCTCTTTCCCTCCATTACTATTGATAATGTGCTCTATGTCCCTAGTTCACCCTTTAATCTCCTTTCCATTAGCCGTTTAATACGTTCTCTTGATTGTCTCATTTCTTTTACCCAAAATTCTGTTGTTTTACAGGATTGAAATTCGGGGAGAACAATTGGCAGCGGATTTGAGTCCAATGGCCTTTACCTGCTCTCCAGCTCCTCTCATGCTTATTCTGTATTAGATTCTCCACTCACTATTCACGCTCAATTGGGTCATCCTAGTCTTACAAAGCTCCAGAAGATGGTGCCACGTTTGTCCAAGTTGTCTACTTTGCAATGTGAATCATGTCAATTCGGGAAATATACTCGCAGTTCTTTTCCTATTAGAGTCAATCGTCATGCCTCCTCTCCTTTTAGTTTGGTTCACTCTGATGTTTGGGGACCCAGTCGTACTGAATCAACTCGGGGTTATAGATATTTTGTTACCTTTATTGACGATTATTCTCGAAACACTTGGTTATTTTTACTGAAAAGCCGCTCTGAGTTGTTCTCCATATTTCAGAAGTTTTATCATGAAATTCTTACTCAATTTGGTATTCCTATCCGCACTTTTCGTAGTGATAATGCTCGTGAGTATCTGTCTCAACCATTTCAATCATTCATGGCATCTCACGGCATTCTTCACCACACATCATGTGCGCACACCCCCCAACAAAACGGGGTTGCTGAAAGAAAAATTGTCATCTTATTGAAACGGCTCGGACACTCTTAATTCATGGGAATGTTCCTACTAGTTTTTGGGGTGATGCTGTTCTCACCGCATGCTATCTCATTAATCGCATGCCTTCCTCTGTCCTTGGTAACCAGGTACCGTATTCTATCTTGTTTCCTCATCAGCCTTTACATTCATTACCCCTTCGTATTTTTGGTTCTACTTGTTTTGTCCATGAACTCGGTCCCAATCGTGACAAGTTGTCTGCCAAATCCCACAAATGTGTGTTCCTCGGTTACACCCGGACACAAAAAGGTTATCGGTGTTACTCTCTCAGTCTCCATCGCTCTTTTGTCTCGGCGGATGTTACTTTCTTTGAGTCTGTGCCATTTTTTGGCTCCACCTCCGTTCCAGATGACTCTGTTGATACTCAGTTACCTTTACTCTCTGTTCCAATTCAATATGTTCCGGCACCAGATTCTACACCACCACCGCCTGCACCAGATTCCACACCACCACCGCCTATTGTCACTTCTCCATATGTCCCAGCACCAGATCCTCCTCTCCAGGTTTATCATCGTCGGCCACATCCACGCATACCCCAAGATATTGATGAGGTTCCTATGGACTCAGATCTTCCGTCATCAACTCCTGCGGTTTCGGTCCCGCCCTCTGAAACTGACCTACCCATTGCTCTCCGAAAAGGTACTCGTAATATTCGTCCTCCACCCAGGTATTCAATAAATATGAGTTATCATCGCCTTTCTCTATCACTTTTTGCTTGTCTTTCTTCTTTGTCTTCTGTATCTGTTCCTAAGACTACAGGTGAGGCATTATCCCATCCCGGATGGCGACAGGCTATGATTGACGAGATGTGTGCACTTCATGGCAGTGGTACTTGGGATCTGGTTCCTCTTCCCTCTGGAAAATCTGTTGTTGGATGTAGATGGATATTTACTGTCAAGGTTGGTCCTGATGGACAAGTGGATCGTCTCAAAGCACGTTTGGTGGCCAAGGGATATACTCAGGTGTTTGGTGAAGATTATGGAGATACATTTTCCCCTGTGGCAAGAATGGCGTCTGTTCGCATCTTTATTACTATGGCTGCTATTCGTCACTGGCCCCTTTATCAATTGGATGTCAAAAATGCTTTCCTCAATGGTGATCTTGCGGAAAAAGTTTATATGGAGCAACCTCCTGGATTTGTTGCTCAGGGGGAGTCCAGTCTAGTTTGTCGACTCCGCAAATCTTTGTATGGTCTCAAACAGTCTCCACGAGCTTGGTTTGAGAGGTTTAGCACCATTGTCCAGCAGTTTGGTATGACTCGGAGTGCAGCTGATCACTCAGTCTTTTATCGCAACTCAGACTCTGGATCTATTTATTTGGTGGTATATGTTGATGACATTGTCATTACAGGTGATGACCATGAAGGCATTACTCAGTTAAAACAACATCTCAGTCATCATTTTCAGACAAAGGATCTTGGAAGACTACGATATTTCTTGGGAATTGAAGTGGCTCAATCCAAGGATGGTATTGTGATATCCCAGAAGAAATATGCTATGGACATTCTAGAGAAGACAACTTTGTTGAATGCTAAGCCCGTCGATACCCCCATGGATCCAAATGTCAAGCTTATGCCAAATCAGGGGGAGCTATTTTCAGATCCAGAAAGGTATAGAAGATTGGTTGGGAAGCTTAACTATCTTACAGTTACTCGACCAGACATCTCATTTGCAGTCAGTGTAGTAAGTCAGTTCTTGAATTCTCCTTGTGAAGATCATTGGAATGCAGTGATCCGTATCCTCAAGTACATCAAGAATGCTCCAAGTAAAGGTCTCCTATACAAACAAAGGTCATACCAGAGTTGAGGGATACTCAGATGCTGATTGGGCAGGTTCCCCCAGTGATAGAAGATCCACATCTGGGTATTGTGTATTCCTTGAAGGTAACTTGGTTTCTTGGAAAAGCAAGAAACAAAGTGTAGTTGCCAGATCAAGTGCTGAAGCAGAATATCGCTCCATGGCCACAACCACCTGTGAACTTATCTGGTTAAAACAATTATTGAAGGAACTCAAATTTGGAGACATTGGCACAACATCTCTCATTTGCGATAATCAAGTTGCGTTACATATTGCTTCCAATCCAGTGTTTCATGAAAGGACCAAGCACATTGAGATAGACTGTCACTTTGTTAGAGAAAAAGTCCTCTCTGGAGATATAGTCACTAGTTTTGTTAACTCAACTGATCAATTAGCTGATATTTTCACTAAGTCTTTGAGAAGGCCTAGGATAGATCACTTATGTAACAAGCTTGGTGCATATGATTTATATGCTCCAACTTGAGGGGGAGTGTTGTAAATAATAGTTTAGAATAGTAGTATAGAAGTCCCACATCATGTATATCTCTTTGTATTTTCTTTCTTTTGAGTTATATAATAGTCTCTCCGCTGTGTAGTTGAGACACACGGATTACTTATAAATCTCCTTGTTCTTGATATTCAACAGTAACAAAGGAAGCTTCACTAATCATGTTAATAATATGTCTGTCAGCGATCTATGCTTTATTACATTCTATGATCCATATGCAACAGCAGAGTGGGAATACTGGCATGAGTTCAATATGACATGAGCATTGGTCCCATTTCCCAACGTCTTATGCATCAGGGGCAAGGCTAATCTATAAATTTTGGTCTCCATAGAAAATTTCCTAATATTTATAAATTATGTACAGATCAATTTTTTGTTTGAACTTGAATCCATTTAATCTCTGTATTATATGAATGCAAATCCCAGTTTCCACCCGTATAAACAAATAAAAGAACCTTTGAATTGGCTTGATACAAACGTATACTATGTCATACCTATGTTCCCAACCAAGTACTTTTGCCATCCCAACAAATGATAAAAGAAACGGAGGTCCAGCCCTTGATGCTTGAACTGCAAGTTCTCGATGACCTATGTGCAGAGCATCAAACTTTCCCAATGCTACAATTCCACCTGGTAATGATTAAGAAAGAATCAATAATGGTATATAACATATATGCTATTGCCAACTTCCCAAGTGAAAACTCCAATTTTTGCATGTCCTTCTTCACTAGTTCCCTACACCACTTAAGTAAGCAATACTGTTTTAACAAATAAAGCAAGAAACCTACATGCACAACGAGTAAAAAGGAATGACTAATTGACATAAATACCTAAAGAATAAAAAGATACACAAAGTCAAGGAAGAATAAGATACTAAGCTAAGAGAATCAAGAAGTCCAACGGGATGCCCTCCTCCTATAAGAAACAACGATGACAAGGTTAACTACATAACCATCCCAGCTATAGCATCAATCACTTTTATTTTTTCAAAAAAAGCACGTTATTTCCCTTCAAACAATATGGATATTCTAAGAACACAAATTACTTATTACATAGTTGGACACCCATTTGAAAAAATGGTAAGGTACAAAGTGAAAGAAACTAAAAACCTGCCACTGCAGATATTCCATCAGAGAGAATTTCACGTTCATCTTCTTGTTGGCTTCACGGAAAGAAAAGGAAACAGATAATCAGATTCTTGACCAAAGAAGGATGACAAATAATGAAGATAAAAAATCAGAGTATGATGAGTATTGGTTGGCTATTACTTCCACCATTTTTTTAATAGATTTTGTTTAACAACTTTCAGCTGAATTATTTACGGTCGTGCATGTAAATCATCTCATTGTGTGTGTATTTGTATAAGATTAAGTTTAATGCCTAGAGATTTGTTTAGCTAATACCAAATCACTAACTTTTGAAAGATACACATCAATGGAGGACCAAATTATGTTTCCATCAAACTTCAAGGACTATCTAGTTAACCAAACAGTACAAAGAATTCTAGGCAAAAAAAATAAAGTAAGAAAACACTATCAGTACATGATTCATGCACAAACTCTTGGAGGGGAGAAAACCCCATTTGATGAAATTAAGAGGAGAACCTGCAACAATCAAAAAGGAGGGGAATTTCTCCAGAAGACTTGGATGGGGTGCTAGAACAGTAGTACTTTGATGGCATTCTGTTTTGCTTCCGAATAATGGCGATACCTCCCAAACAAGGTTTTAGAGGCCATGGGAACGAAAGGTGAAAGCTCTGAAGACCACAGTAACTAAATCCGAAGGGTAGACCCAAGTGAAAATGGAGGTCGCACTCTCGAAAATGATGCGAAATACGAGAGACACCACCACCTAACATTGCACTGCACCATCAATTTTCCTGGACCTTCTGGTTGGTGGTTTAAGCAAAGGGATAATCAGGTCGAATGGGTCGGGTCGGGTACTTGGTTCAATGACAACCCGAGCTGTTTCTTAAGCATAATTATCCGTTGGATTAATTTTTCATCCTAGGGGCTCGGCCTTTTCCTCGTTTCTTTTCATTCTCATTTTGTGAAGCTTGTGACAGACACGTGATAACTTCTTAGCTAAGGTTGTGTGCTATAGTATGTGGTGATGAGCTTAATAATTCATTCCTCTTTATTTCTATGTTTTCTCTTCTTTTTCCATTTATTCGAGTATCTTGGAGTTCTTAATAAAAAATATGGTCTTCATTTTTATCTTTTACAAAAAAAAAAGTATCCATATTATTAAGTTTCATAGTATTTTTTTTAAGCAACGAAAAGTGATAATCGTATTTTTTTGTTAGGGACGTAAAAGGGACTTTACTTCTTTTAATTCCTTTTCTTTTTCTTTTTTTTTTCATAAATGCTGAATATGACGAATGCTGCAGTAGTAGTGTCCAGTTGTGCTTCCATTGTGAATTAATTTTAATGTTTTCCCCATTTCTTTTGCTGACTTAATTTTTTCTTTCCTTGCTAATATTACTGGGCGACATGGAAGAAACTTTGCCGACGAAATAGTTTTTGCTTTTTATGCAGTCATCTCTTGTAGTTAAGAGTCCTTTTCCATTTAGTGATTTTTTTTTTTGTTTTTTTCCCCTTTCCCCTGCGAATCTAGGACCAATGTTTGGTGTTGTCAATGCTATCTCCTATTTGCAGTATCTGATTTACTTCTTGATTTAAAGTTAGGAAATAAGCATTCATTTAATATACTTTAATAAACTTGATTTATATAGTTTGATGCGAACACAAGAAAGTTTGGATGGTCCAGCGCAGCTGGATTCTCAACTGAGCTACGCTAACCCTCATTTGAATGATTTCTACTATAAAATATGATTTTAAGCCATAAATAATGAAATTATGTAGATATTATCAGACCATCAGACCATAAGTAACATACAAATCACAGACCACTAAAGGCGAGTTGTTGATATACATGAATCACAGGGCTTGTAGTGAGCATCTAACTCCACAACTCCGGCAGTTATTTCTGATAAATAAAAGCGGCTAGCAACAACTTAACATAATTACACTAAACAAATCATTCATACTTGGACTCTTCCTACTCCTATCTTATCTTTCCTATTGTATTTCCTCATTTTCGGATATATAGTTGGCAATGCCCTAAAAACAATGCATAGATCAAAGCCAAAACCGCAAAAAGAAAAAAATAAATCAATTTATCCTTGTACTATTCCTTCTTCCCCACCACTTCTTTACTTTCTCAATTGAACCACTTTCATTTCCAAGTTTATGTAAAATGAGCTTCGTTTCACGCAGTCTTGCACCATAATCCTTTTTCCAAGCCTCAAACATCTGTTTTAACCTTCTAAGCTCTTTATCTGGGTCCAAACTTGCTTCAACTTGACCAGATTTTACTTCAACCAAGAACTTGGCATCATCACCAAATACTTGACTTCTCTGCTCGAATTCTTCAGCCAACCGACTAATAACACTCAAACCTGCACTCATTGATCTTGTGTCATTGCTTTCTTGGCGCCTGTGATTACTTCCTATATCACAGCTGTAATCCCTCTCATCACTTGCATTAACGGATGCATCTGAGTTTCTTTCAGGATCATCCATAGCAAGGCTCTTCTTTGCAATAGATAGGCTAGATTGCAGGGATCTCATTTGTTTCTGCCATACTTCTTCCATGGATTTCATCTTTAATTCATATTCAGACCATCTGCTCTCATACTGTTGAAGACGTTGATGAAGGATATCATTTTCCTCTTCTTTCTCTCTCAAGGCAGCTTCTGCCTTAAGTACCCGGCGTTGTAATTCAGCTAGGAAAGACGACTTCACCAGAACCTCATCTGACTCATTAGTCTGTTTTAGTGATCATGATTGTGAGTATCATAAAGATGAAAATTCTACAAGCAAATCCATGACAACAATCCTTTGGAAATATAGTTTATGAAATTAGAAAAAAGAATACCTTCATGCCTCCCGATTTCAATAATCCTATATCTGCTGAGCATCTTCTGACCAACCAACCGCGAATAACTGCAGAAAGTAGCAAAAACAAATTACGAAATTTTACCTATAATTAAACCATTGAAAAGACAGTTGTCCATAACACATCAAAATGTAGTATTTTGAAATGTATAATTATCTTCCACAATAAAATTTAGGAATTTTGATTGCGAAACATTCGGTGCAACACCGATGCTGACTCGTGAGTCATGTCCATCATTGATGTGGACACTTAGAGGAGAATTTTCATTACACTCGCTCAGAAGAAGACAGAAAAGAGGACTGATAATATATTTAAACAACTTTTGGTGTTCTCTGTCTTTATGAGACTACTCCGAACATACAAAAAAAAAAATAGGAACATGTATCTTTGCATTTAGAGAACATAGAATTCTTACATGATTGTATGATAACTGCAGCATCAATAGTAGTCTTCATTCTTTTTCTTGCAAATACTGTTTTCATCCGCTTCTGTATAATAACAGCAGCTCTATGTCTCTGAAGCAAAGCTGCATATCCCTTTCTTCTTTTCTCTCCCCTAATAACTGCATGAATAGGTTAAAAAAAATGTTTCCGGTCTGTTACACTTCTCAAGGAATATTAAAGGCTTAAAGAATAAGGTGGAGAAAAAAGAAATACATGATTGAAGAGTGGTGATTCCTCTCCAAAGCTCCTTGCGATAACAACGAGCTTGGTAACCCCTGAAGCAACTTTGCACTCGTAAAATGCCATGGAGGGTACGATTTCTAGTATCTTCAAGCACTCCAATCTGCCATCACGGTCAAAGCAGCATATTAAAGACAAAAGCAAAAGAAAGGAGTAAATAAAGTTTAAAGTTGGGCAACTATTTCAAAAGTTTATAGACATAATGCAAAAGCATATTGAACAACAGAAGCACGAGTTCAAAGAGATGGACCAGTTTATCATGCAAAAGATGATGCAAAGTGATGCCAAAACAATTCTGGCATCCTTTCAATCCAACGACATAAATTAGGAGTAGATAAAGTTTAAAGTTGGGTTCAGATGATTAAACTATTGCAAGAGTTCAAAGTTAGGCTGGAACGTAGGATAAGACCGTTTTAGACTTTGGCGAAAAAATGACAAGAGAGCATGAAGAAAGAAAAGAGCAAATAATGAAAAAAAGGAATAATTTCACTACACTTAATGAGTAACAAAGACTAGGCGGATAGCGGAAAAAAAAAGATCAAATCTATCCATATCCCATATCATTGCAGTCCAAAATTCCATCGCTTATTAAGTAAAAACTAATTCTCAAATTATAACCCTAACCACACAAAAAAAAAAAAAATCAATCATATCATATCATTCTTCTTCATTACACTTCCATATACTAGGTTTCTCCACTGCACCATACTTAAGGACGATGCTGAATACAATGCCTAAAAGTACATGGGAGATAATGAGAGGTTTGAGATAAAAAATTCAACTGATTTCCTTAATTCATTTTTAAGTTGATGTTAACACAAAAACATTAGAGCCATGAAAAAAACTGACGCTATACAATCAGTACAATTGAATTTATCACTACCACAGCAATTTAAATAAATAAGAATAATGTGTATAAAAAATCATAGACATCTATTTACCTGCCCCGTTCGGAAAAATAATTTCGTGAAGCCAACTTGATACATCTCAGGCAAAATGTTAAACTGATGAAGAATAGCAACTGAAACACTTAGTGGATCCTGAGATGCAACATTTTCAAGGAGAAGAAAACCATATCTGATTCATCAAAAACCAAGCCAATAAGAGAAAGGTTAGAGACATTAATTGAAAGAACATTAATCCCCATAGTTTCGTTCTCTATCTTTATACCTTCTGGCAAACTTTTGGTGAAACATTCTAGTCGGAAAGCCCGATCTTGATATTCGAACCACTTCCAGGACCCCACAACATCTCAACTGCTGCAGGACAAGGCCTTGCTCATATGATCCAGGTGATTGGATGTTATTTGGCTTAATGCACCGTATAAAATGTGGTGTAGTGCTCTCTAAACGTTGCATCAGTTGGAACAATTGTCCCTGGGTGCCAACAGAAATAACTTCTAAAGTTAATTCAACCAGGATAAACATCCCAACCTAAAATAAACCTCTGAGGCTCTGAATATTTATCGTGCGTTTGGTAGGAGTGAAAGCGGATGGAGTAAGGTGGGGAAAGGGGAGAGTTGATCATGCATTAAAAAAATGCATGGTTTGATGCATTGTTTTCGTTCATTAAAACATATGACAAATTGATTAATTGCAACAATTAAAATAACTAATTTGAAGCATCCTGAATTGACAGGCCATGTCACCATTACCATTAGGATCATTGATATTTAGATGAGACCGTTTTTCTTTTTCATGCAGTAGCTGCAATATTTTGCATTACCATCAATTGCATACTAGAAAATAAAGTCTAGCATATATTGAATGGAGGGATGGCAGAACCAAAACATTAGTTTGCCTAAGTGTTAGACCATTTAATGACGAGTTTGGAGAAAATCATAACTAAGGTTGTGCACCTTGAATTTTGTAGCAACACTTAGCTTTTGGGAATCTGCCCCACTTGACTTGTGTAAGGGACCAACTGCAGGCTTCTCAGACTGAGTAAGCATATTGGATGCAAATATCTGAGGAAGATGACATTTGCTTGAGGATAAAAGTTGGATAGAATCCAAGTGCAATAGGTCCCTGTTCTTCTCCAGGAATCCAGTTGTATCATAAGTGACCTGAGGGGAAGAACAAGTGAAAGTGTGAAACTATCAAACAGTAAGGTATGTGAGCAAACATAAAACAATAAGAAATAAGTTACCCTTTGCCTTTTTAAAAAAGATAGCATTTGGGAGTTCAAAAATATTAGCTATGAAACACTTCAATCAAAATTATGGTTAGTAGGTTATGGTAAAAAAAATTATGGTTTGTAGGTTAACTAATCCGTGGATTCAAAATGAGTCGAATCACATTATAAAACCCACACCAAAATGTACGTAAAATTGAAAGCCATCGTAATGTAAATCTTAGACATTTTCATATCTTAAGGCAATTTACAAGCATTTTGGATAAACAGATAAAACCAACACCACGTTACAAGAGCATGACCAGATTAATACCTCTCCTGCATAATGACACACAGAAAAGGCTTTGTCTCGTTCTCCTTTGAAACATGAGTTAGAATTTAAGTGCTGCTTAAGCTTGTTAGCAAATGATAAATCCGTGCCATTTGGGAAAGTGGACTCTTCATCTAACAGGGATAGTAGCCCCAGTGGTTTCTGCACATATATCAGAAGTCTAAGACAACAGAATTTCAAATTTGTAATCAGACATGGCATTTTTCAATAGCAAAGAATAGAAATATATTAGCCACAACAAAAATTTCATCCTTTTACCATTCACCATAATTTAAGTACCTTAAGTCAGGGAAAAAGGAAATATTGTTGCTGTCAAAGCATCGTAAACTAACTAGATAGTAATATAGATTACATTCATAACTGGATTCGGATCAACATTTTAAGAATTTAAAGAATATCAGTTAAGGAACTCTGAATTAACAGAACTAAGTCGCAATAGATCTGCATACTCTTTATTAGGATTTAGGATTATTATTCTTAACACCCGCCCCACACCCCCCAACAAAAAAAAAAGCTTCTAATGAAGTTTCTACTGGACATTGAGATAAACTCACATCATTTAGTTTAACAGCAGAAAGAAAACACAAATGGAAGCATAGCTAGTTATATGATAGGTTTAAAATATATATAAAATAAACCGTCAAGTAGCATCCTTATATCTTAGTCATATGAATTATGAAAGCCAGTGGTGGTGTCACACACATAATATGACTTGGCATTCTTACAACGTACGATGATAATGTCAATCCCAAATTCTTAATATTCAATCAAGTATCAGAATATGTGTGCTTTCAAATACCAATGAACCAATATATATATATATGTTAGAATATTAGATATGATATGATTAGATTTGATTAGATATGATTGGATTCTGTCTTATCCGTAAATAGTCTGACTGTATTCTGACTGTATTAGGATTAGGTTTGGATTAGGTTTGGGCCTTACACTTAAGCCCATTAAGGTCTCTATATATTGTAACTCATTGACACAGATCAATACACAACATATTATTCTTCTATTATTTTATATTCAAGTTGGTATCAGAGCTCTTTCGTTCTGGGAACCCTCGCTTCCGCTTAGAAACCTTGTTTTTTGCTTTAAAACCTAAGCCCACTGCTTAGGAGTCCTCTTTCTTGCCGTGCGTCCTTCCGGCAAGCCTTCTAGGGCTGTAAACAGCCTCTGAGTGATTTTTCCAAACGTGTCAGCACCTCCGACGGCCACCGGAACCACCGCCCGCCGTCAGAATCACTGTTCAGGCAACCGGAGACTTTTTCCGGCGACTTTTCCGACCAAACTTCACGCGATCAGGACCCTCTCTTCCCGGCGACCAGGTCTGTGGCGGTCCGGTCAGCAACGCATTTCCCACGCCCCGCCACGCGCCACCTGTCTTCTCTGCGCTTGGGCTTCACGCGCCACCTTCTGCCGGCGCGTGAGCACTATTCCGGCGGCTTTTTTCGGCCGGTCTTGGACAGAGAAGCTCGCCTTCTCCTCCCCTTTCTGGATCTGTGATTGTTTCTCTGTGGGTCTGACCTTAGACGCGTGGTTCTTCTTGATTGGATATCGTTTGCCTTCGTTTACGGCTTTTATATTTTATCTTTAAATGGCAGCAGCATCTCCTGATCTCTCGGAGGTTAACTCTCCTTCTATTGTTGCAAATATAGCTCAGTCAGACAATGCATCATTTGGTTCAGGTTCAGACTATGCTGCACTCCAAACCCCTCTCAGGAAGGCTTCTCCTCAGTCTCAGCCTTATACTGGTAATCTTGTTGCTTGTGTTTCTCATTCTACATCACTTGGCACTTGGATATTTGACTCCGGTTCTACCGATCATCTCTGTGGTAATAAGGAACTCTTTACATCTCTTACTTATTCTGATCATTTACCGTCTTTTACCCTTGCGGATGGAACCAAAGCCCCAGTTCGTGGGATTGGACAAGCTCGTCCGACCTCTACCTTGGCCCTGACATCTGTCTATTACATTCCTGGCATCCCTTATAACTTAATTTCTATTAGTAAGTTGATGCACTCCCTCACTTGCACCATTACTTTCTCTAACCATTCTGTTTCTGTGCAGGATCCGGGTACGGGGAAAATGATTGGAGTGGGTCGTGAGTCACAAGGGCTTTATTATCTGGATGTGCCTCGTCCTTCAATAGCATGCTCTCTCACAGAATCTCCACAACTTATCCACAGTTGCCTTGGTCATCCAAGTCTTTCAAAGTTGCAGAAAATGGTTCCTCTTTTGTCCGGTCTTCAGTCTTTAGATTGTGTGTCATGTCAACAAGGGAAGCATACACGCTCCTCTTTTGCCAGTCGAGTCAATAAACGAGCTGATGCCCCTTTCTCTCTTGTTCATTCAGATATTTGGGGTCCAAGTCGTACCTTGTCTGTCTTAGGTTTTCGGTATTTCGTTACCTTTATTGATGATTTTTCCCGTTGCACTTGGACCTATTTAATGAAAAATCGTTCCGAGCTATTTTCCATTTATAAAAAGTTTTCTACTGAGATCCATACTCAATTTGGTGTTTCTATTCGTATTCTACGTAGTGATAATGCTAAGGAATATGTTTCTATTGATTTTTCTAATTTCGTGGCCACACAAGGTACTTTACATCAAACTACTTGTCCTCACACTCCACAACAAAATGGGGTGGCTGAACGTAAAAACAGACATCTCATTGAAACTGCCCGTACCCTTCTTATTCATATGCAGGTTCCCCTTCACTTCTGGGCAGATGCTGTACTCATCTCTTGTTTTCTCATCAATCGCATGCCTTCATCTGTGCTCCACAATGACATTCCTCATAATCTATTGCTTCCAGATGTTCCTCTTTATCCTCTAACTCCACATGTCTTTGGTTGTACTTGTTTTGTTCATGATCTCACTCCTGGTAAGGATAAGTTAACATCCAAAGCCTTTCAGTGTATCTTTCTTGGTTATTCTCGTCTTCAAAAGGGTTATCGTTGTTATTCTCCCGACCTTAAGCGTTACTTAGTTTCCGCTGATGTCACTTTTCTTGATCAACAACCCTTTAATTCTATCCCATCTCAGATGTCACAGGTTGATCATGTCCTTCCTGTCCCTTTTCTTGACTTGTCTTTGCCAGCTGCAGGTGCTTCTATTCCAGATGAGCAACCCATTGCTTCTATACCTGAGGACCGTCCACTTCTCACCTATCAGCGTCGCAAAACTGTGCCTCCTGTCGACTCGACTCTTGCTGACTCATCGCCCACTGCTGTTGCTTCTTCCTCTCCGGATCCTTCATCAGAGACTCTTCCCATTGCTCAAAGAAAAGGTACACGTACTACTCGTAACCCTTATCCTCTTTATACCTTTTTGAGTTATGACCGTCTTTCTTCACCTCATTTCACCTTTGTTTCTAGTCTTTCTTCTATTTCTATTCCTAAGACCACAGGTGAAGCACTTTCCCATCCAGGGTGGCGTCAAGCAATGCTTGATGAGATGACTGCACTTCATTCCAATGGCACTTGGGACCTTGTTTCTGCTCCTCCAGAGAAGTCTATAGTTGGTTGTCGCTGGGTTTTTACTGTGAAAGTTGGACCTGATGGCCATATTGATCGTCTCAAGGCACGTTTAGTTGCCAAGGGTTTTACTCAAATCTTTGGCCTTGATTATAGCGATACATTTTCTCCGGTCGCTAAGATGGCGTCAGTCCGCCTCTTTCTTGCCCTTGCTGTTGTTCGTCACTGGCCACTCCTTCAACTTGACATCAAAAATGCCTTTCTTCATGGTGATTTACAAGAAGAAGTTTACATGGAGCAACCACCTGGTTTTGTTGCTCAGGGGGAGTCTGGAAAGGTGTGTCGTCTTCGGAAATCCTTATATGGTCTCAAGCAGTCTCCTCGAGCATGGTTCAGTCGTTTCAGTTCTGCTGTTCAGGCGTTTGGCTTAATCCGCAGTAAAGTTGACCATTCTGTGTTTTATAGGATTACATCTCCTTATAAGTGTATCTATTTGTTAGTCTATGTTGACGACATCATTCTCACCGGAAGTGATCAAGACGGAATTCGTCAGTTAAAACAACATTTGTTTAGTACATTTCAAACAAAGAACCTTGGGAAGCTGCGTTACTTCTTGGGAATTGAGGTGGCGCAATCAAGACAGGGCATTTCTATCTGTCAAAGGAAATATGCCTTGGATATCCTAGAAGAAACTGGTATGTTGGGGAGTAAACCAGTTGATACACCTATGGATCCTAATGTCAAGTTATTACCCGGACAGAGGGAGCCGTTATCTGATCCTGGACGTTATCGGAGGCTAATTGGGAAGCTCAATTATCTTACTGTGACTAGGCCAGATATTTCTTTCGCTGTCAGTACGGCCAGTCAGTTCCTTGATTCCCCTTGTGATTCACATTGGGATGCTGTTGTGAGGATCCTCCGATACATCAAAGGAGCACCAGGAAAAGGTTTGTTGTATTCGGATCAGGGAAATACAGAAATTTGTGGTTACTCAGATGCCGATTGGGCAGGATCACCCTCGGACAGACGTTCTACTTCTGGTTATTGTGTCTTCTTCGGAGAAAACTTAATCTCATGGAAAAGCAAGAAACAACCTGTTGTTTCCCGTTCTAGTGCAGAAGCTGAGTATCGTGCAATGGCAAATACTACCTGTGAGTTGATCTGGTTAAAGCAGTTGATTCAGGAGCTTCATCTTTGTGAACAGAAACAACCCATGACACTCATCTGTGATAATCAAGCTGCACTACATATATCCTCTAATCCTGTTTTTCATGAGAGGACCAAACATATAGAGATTAATTGTCACTTCATTCGGGAAAAGATTCAGTCAGGAGAAATCAAGACAGCTTTTGTCAACTCATCTAATCAACTAGCAGATGTTTTCACTAAAGCTCTTAGAGGTCCTCGGGTTGAATACATTTGTAACAAGCTTGGTGCTCATAATATATACGCACCAGCTTGATGGGGAGTGTTAGAATATTAGATATGATATGATTAGATTTGATTAGATATGATTAGATTCTGTCTTATCCGTAAATAGTCTGACTGTATTCTGACTGTATTAGGATTAGGTTTGGATTAGGTTTGGGCCTTACACTTAAGCCCATTAGGGTCTCTATATATTGTAACTCCTTGACACAGATCAATACACAACATATTATTCTTCTATTATTTTATATTCAAGTATATATATATATATATGTGGAAAAAGTGTGTATCATTTTTTTTTTTTGATAACAAAGTGTGTATCATTTTTTTTTTTTTTTGGTACATTGCCAGGAGGTATCCTCATTCAACCTTCTCCGGGCACCATGCCCTCGGGGTACGGCCCGTTTGGGCTAGCCCCTCATTGTAACAGTGGGTGCACTAAGCTTCGCAACCGGAGAAAGGACGAGACTAATCCCCTAACTGAAGATTTTTAGCTTATCCTCTGGCCCCCAAAGATTTTCCAAGAAACTGCTTGAGGCAGGGTTTGATCCCTGCACCAAGCAATCCCTTGGGAGCTCAGCTGCCAACTGAGCTACCCTTGGGGGTTAGTGTGTATCATTTTAAAGGACACAAAGTTGTGTCATTTTAAGTGAGAGAAAAAGATAAATAAGAAAGAGAGAGTGGGAGGAAAAAATTTTAAATATGTGAGTCCTACCTCTTTGTGAGAGTGGAAGGAGGTAAGATGTGTCATTTAAAATGACACACCTTTCTCTCTCTCTCTATATATATATATATATATATTATGTATAGGAAAAACATTTCTCCGGCAACTTGAAATAAATTTATCTCCGGTCACCCCAAAACTAAGTCGTTTTATTTATTTATTTCCTTATATTAATTGATTCACCTTTGAATGGTTATGATTCTCTTTTTCTCTCTCTTCCTTTATCATCATTGATCCATCTTTGTACGGTTATGATTTAATAGCCGGAGATAAAATTATCTCAAGCAGATTGAGAAACGATGAGCCCTATATATATATATATATATATATATATAGATGTTTCCGTGAGAATAAAAGTTTGTTTGTTACCAAGAGGAAAAGAGGTAGGCCAAATCTTACTTGGAAAAAAGTAGTAAAACAGGACTTGATCTGTGTTTTAGGACAGATTAGATGAAAATTATTAGTACTATACAAGGGTAAATCTGTTTTTCTTTCTATGTTCTATGTATGTGGTCCCTATCTAGTAATTTTTCCCTATTTATTTATTTTCCTCTCTAATTTATCTTTTTCTTTATTCATCTATTTTTATTTTCTCTACTTATATATATTATTTTATTTCTTTTCTTTCCTCTTATTTATTTTTCTCTTATTTATCTTTATTTCACTGTATTTTTATTCTATTTTTTACATATTTTTCTTTTTAATTTTTAATTATTTATTTTTTCCCTTTATTTTTTTTAATTTTTTTATTTGAGTTCATAAAGATTATACACAGAAAGGGGGGCCAGGAAGCTTTGTACCTTTTCGAAAAGATTAAGGCAGTCTTGGTTGTCTTCAAATTCAACTTTGGCCCAATCAATGCCATCTTGGATATACTCCTGAAACCAAATTGTAAACAATCAACAAGCATAAGCAGATTATTAGCTTTCAGAGGTAAGCAAAACATTTTTAAAAAACAAATTGATACGAAATATTTCAATTTTTAAAGGAAGTACAGCAGATGATCATCGACTTATTTGGAAACTAATTTAAACATCAGCTTCCAAGACTAGTATCATCCTAATCACTGCTGGAAAATCAAATCAATGATTTGAGGAAGTTGAGTTTGTGGTCCTGAACGAGGAGATTAGGAGGGCATTTTCTGACATGGGACCATTGAAGGAACCTGGGGGAGATTGGTATCTAGCTATTTTCTAGGTGCCATTATGTGCGGTTTTGTCAAATCAGTATGGAAGAATCACAACTTGATTAAATAGACAAACAGTATTGGGTTAATGTTAACCCCTAAATTGGAAAATCAGAAAGCTTTAAACAGTTCCTTCCAATCCCCTAAAGAGTATTTGCCACTTTTCCAATTATCAAGCCTCTGGGTTTTGAGCACAGGATCCAAAACGCAGCACCATGCGGTGCAAACCCCAAAGGAAGGGAAACCAGCCACCTCGGCTTAGCGTGGGTGGTTGAGGTAGTTGATTCTAGCCGTCATCAAGACTTCTAAATGTATCAACCAAAAAAATAAAAAGGTAAAACAAAATCCTCATTGAAAGGAGAAATATCATAGCACCAATTTGACGTAATTAGCATTTACTCAACAAGAATTTTAATGCACAAAGAAAACATAGAACTGATCTCAACTCCTGTTCGTATAATTTATTGTTTCTTCTTTTTGTCAAAAGAAAAAAAAATACAACGACAAAATTAATCCAAAGTTCCCAATGGTCCACAAGAAAGACCAGAATGACATTCCATGATGTTTTAGTTTTAACAGATTAAAATACTTAATAAGGCAAAGAACAAAGCAAGTTGAGGAGCAGAAAAAAAGTTGTCAATAACAAGATCAGGGAATAATCATGAAGAGCTAGGAGTCCACAATGGAAACGTTGTCGGTTTATTATGCACATTTTCAATGGCAACTCAAGAGATTAGAATTTAAAAAGCTATACACCTAAACCAACTCCATCATCCATTGTAGTTTTGTAGCAGACAGTTTCTATGTGGCGCATACCTCCTGTTCTAACTTGAATAAATGACGATTGAAGTGTTGCTGTAATCTTTCATTTGCATAGTTTATGCAAAACTGCTCAAAACTGTTCCTCTGTATGCATAAAATGCACACTATCAACAGAGAGAAAATATTCCAGAATTTAAACAGGGTAAGGATGTTGAGATAGATATAAAGAAAAGGAGAGCTAAGGTTTAGTATAAACATACTTTGAATGACTCAAAGCCATAGATATCTAGAATACTGATGGATCTGCCAGTGCATCTTTTGCCAACAGCAAGTGATTTGTTTATTTGTTCAACCAGCCAATCAAACAGACATGCATATATTGACTTTGCCAAAGCATCTCTCGCATCAATAGCCTGAGAGATAAGAAAAGTAACATTTATTACAAGCCTAGTGCACCATTACCAATGTATGCAGGAATCATTCATATTTAAATACTAAATGGGATTTCTAAATATGAAAAATTGAACGAGGCAATGTACACCACCAGTGAACTTTTCTTTCTATTTTTATTACTTTCTAATAACAAATTACAAAAATTGGCATATGCTGATAGAGAAATGCTATACACATTCATATTCTCAACATCTTCCCTGCTGGGATGTTGCAGTTTTTCCATCCATAGTTGTAAAGGTAAATGTCAACAGTCATTTTACCTGAGATAGTGTCAATTTCTGGACAATATTATCATTACCAACTTTCATTCTGCGAGTTGATAAAGTCAACTTCAGATCTTCAATGTCACAACCGATCAACTTGGCAACGCTGAAGAGCCCTTTAAGAAGTCAGGGAACAAAATTCATCTTTAATTGAGGAATTAATAAACTTATAATGCATGAAAGCATCTAACATATGCTCAAAACCTGTGCACCAGAAATTAGGTATCAAATGTGCCATATGTAACAACCAGTTATCATATGAAAATGAAAACAAGTTGAAGTTACTACATAGTTCATAAAACATAAGTGCAGCAAGCCAGCAAAACAACCAATAACCATGTCAAAGAAAAAAAATAAAGAGAAAGCCTTTGAAAACTGCAACTTTATTTCTAAATACATAAACTCAAATTACAGCTTTCTCTTCTCTCATATTACAAGGTGGGGGAAAATTAAATGTAAAATGCTAATGGGGAGCCTTTGTGCACCAGGGTTTGCACTTTTTTTTAAAAAGTGCTAAAAATAATTCCATTCTAGGATATGCTGAGTGAAGCCATTCAAAACCCAAAGTCTGGCACCAGACAGAAGCTTTCCTATAACCATGGAGTTGCATGGCGAGAAAAGCATTGAAACATAAAGAATTACAGAAGCTTTCTCATACTTAAGAAAAGTATTTTGCAAAAGCTAGATTGAGGCAAGTAGGGGATGCTATTCCAAAAATTATGCCATAATAGGTATTATTTATATCCAGTTATTGTCTATGTAAAATGCGGCAGCCTGGAGGTATAAAGTTCTCACTATGTAGCATGTCTAGGGAAGGGTTATGTGGGTCGATACTCGATAGTAGTAGTCTTTCCATGAATTTGCAAGGGACAGATTCCGTGACTCAAGGGTCACATGCCAATAATTATATCCGTTATGCCAAAGGCTCCCCTTCTAGTTATGGTTAATATAAGACTGAAATTTAACATGACCCTGTCTATCTGTTTGTACAAGTTAAATATGATGTATTGCAATGCAAAAGGGATCCAGAGTTTCTACGGAATACCACAGAAAGGTATCCCTTTCATAATCTGCAACTGCAACCTATCATGCCGTAAAAATTATATGCTGTAGATTCCATAGTAGAGATTCTGGAAAATTCTTACCTGCATCCTCAACAGCTTGAATATGATTTTCATTATCAACCACAGTAAATGAAATGTTTCCTAACCATAATACTGCAGCAAGCATTGCAAATACATTCTCCTGGTCTGCTTTGCTAATATGGACAACATCCAGAGCTTCCTGGAAATGGAAAATAGTATGAAAAGGTTCATATGTATGTCAAGCTATTGCTTCAAACTGAAACCACCAGTCAAAGCGCAGATCATCCATAATTGATAAGCGATGAAAAATAGAGCATACCCTGACTATGCGAAATTCTTCTGCATCATCAACACCATTAATTGAATAACAATTGCTCTGCCTCAGATATTTATAGTCTTCTACGCTTTGTAGATTTAGCTTCTCTGAGTTATAAAATCAAATATCAAACGAACAACGAAACAGAGAAGGCAAATAAACAAGAATACAGAACTTATAATGTAACATGGAGAGATGTACTAGTATAAAAAGCTTAAATTAATAATGAAATCAAATCATATACATGAGAGGTTACGTTCTAACTTTTGAGAATTCTCATTAGTTGGTTCCCATTTTTTACAATAGAGAAATCAAATATTCTTCAAGAACATCTTCAAATAAAAATTCTAACAAAAATCCACCATATCAACAAATATATTGGCAGAAATAGAAGGTAAAAAATCCAATTACCCCGAAGAGACGGTGGTGCTCCAGCGCATAGCTGATAAAATATATGATATGACCTTTCCCCTTCATTGCATTGGACTACCCTAGACTGTTCACATACCAAGTATAACTAGCGTCAATTGCTGTAATATGAACACAAATTAAAATGTAAAATTAGCTAAGAAGAATGAATTACCTTTTCAAGCAAAACTGTTTATGGTAAGGGCATGCCAGGGGCATAACATAGATTCAACACATAGACACAAACATTTAACATACTTAGTTGGAAACTTATAGTGGAAGCAAAGACACAAGATTTCAGCTACAATTAAGAAGACAACTTACATGTTTGAATATTAGCACCGGATATTTTTCCAGTTTCACTGAAGTGAATTTCAATGAGCTTTCCCTGTCATATATTCAATCAAATTATGAGAGCTTTCAGCATTAGCAAAGTATAAAATCAAAACGATCAATAATGGGTCCACTAAAAGAATCAATATGATACATAGGAAATCTTACAAAACGACTTGAGTTGTCATTTCTCAATGTTTTTCCATTACCAAAGGCTTCCAGTATTGGATTAGTCTTTAATATCTCATACTCTATTCCACTTCCACCACCAAGGGCAGCCAAGTACTGCATTGCTATTTTTGCTGTCTCAGTCTTCCCTGCTCCACTCTCACCACTGAATATGTGCATGATAAGAATTATTTTAGCTTTTATTACCATCAACGTTAATTCAAGAGTGGAAAATGAAAAGGACATCCCTAGATTATATTTGTCTACACCCAGTAAAGCAAAGATCCTCCCATATACAAATGTTAAAATATAAATAAGGATAGATAGAGGGGGTAAACTGAAAAGAATCTCAAGCAGGGACCACAAGGGAGACCAAGTATTTAAAGGAAAACAAATCCATGCCTCTAGGCAATTGAAAAATTAAAGGAAAATAAAACAAGAGAATTGTCTACATGACATGAATATCCAATCAAATCTATGAATATTATGGATTATACAAGTTCACTTTTTCTTGGAGACGAGGGCAACTATAATATAATTTAATATGGACAGATAAATTTTTGGGAAACTAGAAAAATGAATGCATGCTAAAAATATTTCGAGTTATGGAACATTTAACCACTCAAGTGGTTACTCATTCTTTGAACACCTCTAACCAGCTGAGTGATTAATCATTCCTTAACTGAAAATACTTTTAATAATAATTCTTATTTCATAATTTTCCTTAAAAAAATTTCAGCCTAACCACTCAATTAAAAATGGGAAAACCCCAGTACACAAGACTTCCCGACTTGCAAGGATAGGGGTAAGAGTCCATTGTACGCAGTTTTACCCTTATATTTTTGCAAAGAGAGTATTTCTTTTACTCAAACCCGGGACCTTCCGGTCACAATAAATAACCTTATTGCAGCTCCAAGGCTCTTCCTCAAGCCTAACCTCGCACTTGATCCAAGATAATTGCCAGATGAAAGAAATGAATATCAGAGGTTCTGAGCAGCTCTTATACAACGAAAATGCTTACAAAGGTCTCCGGAAAGAAAGTGTAGACAACAATAAACGCAATAAAAATGACAAATTTCAGTTCAGAATCTTGAGCGGAACTTAACTGGACCCCACGTGGGAGCCTAGCACAATGGACCACCCCTTAATCTCAAGAGATTAAAACTTTAGACCAGAACTCAAGCAATACATACTTGCACAAGTTGCAACTGAAATAAAATAGTTTGTGACTCATCAAAAAATACTGACCTAATAATTATTGATTGATTAACTTCATCTGAAAACAAAACAAGAGCCAGAGTAAGAAGTTATAGCTTAAAACAAAAGGAAGTGGTCGTAATTTTTTGAACTTCATCCATATATGTAAATATAATAAAAGAAAACGGTACCCCGTATCATTTCTCGGATGGCTGTGTCTGTAATTGCATACACATGAGGACTTTCAATCGCTTTACACTTGTAGGCTTCAATATAGTCATTGCCATACAGAGGAACATTCTTAAAGGGATTGATGGCAATCAAAACAGGCCCTGCTTTTGTCTAAATTGCACCCAGTTATGCACATAATAATGTTATGATTAGGAATATATTGATTAGAAAAACTTCAGAGATATAAAGACTTACATAGATCATATTTTGATTGTATCTATATTGCAGGTTGTATAAAACTGACGGTTCATTTAAATAACTGAGTTGCATGAGGTCATCCACTCCATCGAGAATATCAGGATTTGCTGGTACCAAATTTTCATCTTTCACCCTTAAAACCTATGATTAAGGGGGGGAAAGAGTACAGTTAATCAGAAGAAAAAAGAAGCACACCATTCTTGAAATATATTGTAACTTATCTTACTTTCCCATCAGGCAGTGAAATGACAGATTCATTTCCAGAAGTTGTTATTATCTTCACCAGCTCCCAATCCCCATTAGAAAGTTGAAGCCAAGATTGAAGCTTCTGAAACAGTGAATTTCAGAAGGGAAAGAAATAACAAATTTTAAACCATCTATTAACAATGAGAACTCCAATAAACTCAGAAAACAAAAGTCTGGAAATGCTTTTAAGGCAATTATCTGCTTTTATTTTATTTTTTGAGGTGGGGGGATATCTTATCAAATCAATGAAGAATGCATCCCTTCCCCAATACAATACCTTCACACGCACAATCATTAAATAAAGATGGACAAAAGAAAGGTGCAGAACTGCAGATGCTTTTGTTTGACAAAAGAATAGTGATAAACAACAAGCAGCAGTGTGTAACAGCAGCCCGGTAGGTAGACCTTTGGCACATGGATTGGGCTGTACTACCACTCGAAAATCTCAGTGCCTGGAGTCCAGGCCCGTTAAGGTAGGAAGACTTTGAATATCAACATGAGGGGTACATGAATTAATCAAATCAACACCCGAATGAGAAGAATCTAGAGACTGTGCAGTTATCGGACTGCACATTTGAGGATGACTTATAAGAATTAATATGTACTACCTATACTAACAAGATACATCTACTTTTTGGTAGCCCATAACGAAAGAACTTCATAGTTAAGCGTGCTTGACTTTGAGCAATTCTGAGATGGATGACCTCCTGGGAAGTTTCTCAGGAAATGAGTGAGTGAAGACAAAGCACGTTGAAAAGTCTTGTGTTAGTTTGTGGGAACAATCATTGATCTTGAAAGTCGCCGAGCATTACACAGTGAATCTTAGATTTTATGAATATCTCTCTTTATCAAGACACACTCAGCAGATGAAAGATAAAAGGAATTGAGTCCATGAAAAGCAGAAATCCCGAGGAGATGAATAATGGCCCTACTTCAATTTTAAAACCACTACAGGGGGCGAACCAGAGCAGTGGTAAAGCTGTTCTTTCATGACTGAAAGGTTATGGGTTCGAATCCAGGAAACAGCCTCTTTGCAATTATGCAAGGGTAAGGCTACATACAAGGATTGCCTCCACCCCACATTCGCTAGTCGGGTTTAACGGGGAATGGTTTTTTTTTTTTTTTTTACATATGGATATTCTGAAGGGCCGGCTTGGCTCAGCGGTAAGCTTGCTTGCCGTGGTGTGTCAGGTCGCGGGTTCGAATCAGCCTCTCTGCAAAAAGCAGGGGAAAGACTGCCTAGAGTATTCCCTTCCCCAGACACTCACGAAGTGGGTATTTGAACTGGGTCGGCCCTTCGGCCCTTTACATATGGATATTCTGTTAAAACAAGGCTGAATCAAAGAGATGGCAAAAGATAAATATGACCAAGGCCCCCTACCTTAACAGCTTTTGATGGCCCAAAAAAATAATTAAAAAAAAAAAAAACAGCTTTGAAACTAACTATATCAAAGAAATTGAAATGAAAAGAAATATTTCATTTACAAAAACTCTATCTTTTAAGGCTCGTGCCCAGGGAAAATAGAATTTTGAGAATGCAAGGCAGCCAATAATGATGTCAGTTCAGCACTTCAGCTAGTTGACAAAAATTTATAGGAAGAGAAAGACCAAAGAGATGTTGGTCAGATTAAAACTACTGGAAGATGTATAAATTCAAAAGGGAACAACTTACAAACTATTGAAACTAATATAGCTTTGCTGCTAATGCTAAAAGAAATACATCAAACAATCCACATTAGTTTCCCATCAGCTCCTTCTAATCCTCAACATACTACAAAGCACCAATCCAGTTGAAAATTTAGGAGTAAGAGAAACCACAAAATAAGCACGAGCATATGGGCACTACGAAATTGTCAAATAGTTTGAAAACAATTGTCTTACCTGAGAAACATGTAGATGCAAGACAAAGCGGAGTCAAATCAAACATAATTTTATTTTGATTTATTGCGATTTCCAAGGAAGTATCTTTATATATATTATTTAGTTATTTTGAGGAAATTGTGAGGTAGTTAAGGGTATAATTAGAGTCCTACTACTCCTGTTAAATTCTAGTTTGTATACTACAACAAATCCTACTACTCCTGTCACCCAAATCAAATTTTGAAACTACAAAATATGAATTTTAAGTCGTGTGAATGCACTCCTTTCCTATCATTATTTCTCCATCTTTAATACTTGCATTTATAGACTCACTCGGTAGAGTGAGATGTTCCTCTAATGATGTTTGCCCACCCAATTACAAATTTACAACACCCATGAACCACCAAACCAAACACGTGGATCAACTGGCAAGGGATTATTCTAGTTTAACCAATGATCTTGAGTATCTAAGTACGCAATTGTGTTAAAAACTTCGCACGATAAATCGGCAATGATTATGAATAAATAATTTGTTATGCAAAATATACATAGACTTAGGTCGGGACAGAAACATCCAAATAAAAAGAAAATGCATCAATATCCTGAATATTCTTCCAGAAAAATCAAGTCCATTGACCATTATCCAACCGAATAATTATATCACGGGTATCACAAATGATTTCAAAAACCAGCAAGTAAAATTAAAATCTGAAGCCAAAATTACCTTCTTTGAAGCACAAGGTGTTGTATCACCCCACCTACTTTCCCTAGAGGATGTTGAAATTGATGGGAGGGGCAACGAAACAGATACCAAGTCTTCATCAGCATTTGATGGTCTATCTTTTAATGATCTAAGTTTTCCACCATAAGGCGAGTCCTCATCAAAAAGATCCATGTCACCAGGACGTTCATGAGCTTCCTTAGAAACTTCCCCAACTAGTGCACCATTTTCAGGACCCTTTGATCCAATCAGATCACTGCTTCTCAATTTAACATCTCCATGTTTTTCCACACGATGAGGGTTTGGCTTATTAGTAAACTCGAACTCAGAAGGCAACGATTTGATGGACAGGAAGGCAGGCGGGACACTTGATGTCCGAGACATCTTCCCTTTAAAGAGTTCTGCCACAACCAAGAAAAGTTACCAGCAACAATTGCAATGGCAAAAAGATATATTTTTTATAAAGTTAACTTTTCAAAAATTTCAAACAAATGGGGCCTTCCAAACTTTAAAACAAGGCCCGATTGAATGATTTAATCAGGATAACATAATGGAGGGGACCTACTGACTCTACTAAAGTGGCAATTGACAGTTCGAACTTCATTCCAAGCTGCAAAATTCAAAATCATGAACAT
The DNA here is from genome assembly GCF_033153095.1 of Gastrolobium bilobum. Classification (NCBI taxonomy): domain Eukaryota; kingdom Viridiplantae; phylum Streptophyta; class Magnoliopsida; order Fabales; family Fabaceae; genus Gastrolobium; species Gastrolobium bilobum. The sequence continues at coordinate 68,745 of NW_026898563.1, forward strand.
AACACAGCCAGCCCCACCCCCACTAAACCTAAACTAAGTACCCAAGCAGCTACACAGACCTTTTAACCTAATGGAACCTAAAACTTCCCGATCTGATACTTGAACTATGCTGCAACATATAATGCTAAAACAGATCTTTCTTTCTACTTGAACATCGGTTTCTGAGAAAGAAAAAAAAATTATATATATATATATATATACTGAAAATTGAAATTCGTTTAACCCTCCAGGAAACCACAGGGAGGAAAAAACAGATAAATATGAACTAAGTTGAAATAAGACGAAGCTTCAAATAATTTATTTTTTTCAAATTTTCCTCGTTTACATGTCAGCAAGTAAAGGCAGAGGATGCTCGAAACACAAACAAGTAAAAATTAGTCCGATTTTCATGAAGCCGATCGATCCACTAACCTCAGAAAAAGCAGAAGAGAATGTGAAGAATGATTATAAGATAAGATCGGAGTTTAGGTTGGAGAAATCGTTGAGCATTGAGTGAGTTAGAACTCAGAACACAAGAGATGAACAATCTCAGGTTGAAGAATGTGTTTAGGGAAGAACCTCAGCCTCAGAAAGACCGTGTTTGGTTCCTCACAACGTATGGAGAAGATGAAATGCACGAAACTGCTTTTTTTGCTTTGCTTTTTCACTCTTACAGTCTTCCTTGCTTAACACAAATAATAACACACAAATTTGAAAATATAAAATAAAATTATAAAAAAAAGGAGGGAGAGTTTTATAATTTTAATAATTTTTTTTTTTTAAAAAAAATGTCTAATAATGAATGTACCATAAGGCATAAGCTGGTCCTGAGTCCTGACTATTTCATTCTTGTCCAGTTTTTACAGATAATTTAAATTTAAATTTTTGTGGTACAAATTAAATTTAAATTTAAATTTTAAATTGTCTCTGTATAGGCGCGTTTTTCTTTGCCAACCGATTTTGAAGAGAAAATTCAGCTACGACATTTTGTTGGAGCCAAGTGTTTTGTCAATTGACGAAATTACCCCTCTCTGGTGACTACTTCAAGCAAAATTAATTATGTTTGTGCGTCGCTCACTGCCTCCCAAACTCATTCATCATATGACAATTCACAAATATCATTTTCTCAATTCATAAACGTTATGACATGGTAGTTTTTTTCTATGTTAAATTTTACCAATTATTGGTTCGTTGTTCAGTCTCACATCATTATGTTGCTTGGTGCCAAAACAACATCTTGCTATCAATTATCAATAAAGTAATTAGATCGCAAATGACTTGTAGGATAAGACATACAAAAATTATTTTGTTAATTATTTTATAACATTGTAAGAAAAGCTATTAAAATCTGCACTTGAACTTGAAAATATTTTATTTTGCTTCTTTTTTAAAGTTACAACTTGATGTTTAAATATCATGTTTGATAACGATACATAATTATTGTGATGCATATTGCCTTAAAATTTGCAATGCTCATAGCTTTTATTTGACTAGTTCCGTTGCCAAATCACAACTACTTTACATTTATAATATTTAGGTACGTGGGTTCTTTCATTGCTTGACGGCAAAAAAAATCAATATATTGTTTTTTTAAATAATTATATATGAAAATACAATTGTTTTGAAACTAAATACTGATTTATATTTTACCCAAAAAAAAAAATACGGATTTATTACACTCATTCACGTCTACAATTGGGCGTTATCACTCACGTCCAATACCAGATGTTACCCAAGAGAGAGACACGCTCAGCATATAGCATGACCTGGGACAGTGGTAGATCCAGAAAATTTTCTTTATGTCCGCACATTTAGTGACAGTGGTTCGGGGACAGAGCCCCCGAAAAAAAAAATTGTAAAAAAAGTTTAAATTAACGCTTCCGCTTATAATCTAGTTGCTTCCACAACAAGCTGCAAATAATTGTTTGACCAATCATTTTCTCCCCTAAATCTTACCAATCCTCCAAAATAAATATGAGAATATACTTCAATACATTCATACATCATCATTTTATTTTATAGTGGTAAATAAAAAAGTCAACACTACCTATACATAAGGCAAGCAAAATCACAGACCTCGTCTCTATAGATTAACTTATTTCATAATGTCAGAACTACAATCAATCTTCTTTTTTTTATAAAAAAGAAAAAGGAAACAAAGGATGAAGAGAACATGAGAATGAGTACGTGACACGGGAAGAAGAATAAGTTTTCTCTCAAATCAATTTGCGTTGCTACGTTATTTTAATCATCTCTATACGTTGCTACGTTGCTAACTAATATAAAATAAATATCATTTTTGGTCCCTAACAAAAAATTTGATCCCGAGTTTCGTCCATTATAAAAAACAATTAGTCATCTGGTCACTATGAAATTCAAAGTGGACCCATTTAAGTCTTTTTGAGGGACTGATATGAATCTTTTTTGAATTTGTGAGGGACCACGATTTTAACTAAATTGATCCACTTTGAATTTCTCAGGGAACTCGAGACTAATTTTTTTATAAGGGATTAAAGTAGGGACCGTATTTTTTGTTAGGGACTTAAAAGAGTATTTACTATTAATATAAATATTGAACCAAAAGATAAATAAGAACCTAAAAAAGAAAAACTAAAATGAAAATTTCATGTCCGCACTTGCGGACATGTGCATAGACGTGTGTCTGCCACTGACCTGGGAGGAAATAGACACACTTTGTATGGGGGGTAACCGAGGAAAGAAACACGCCCTAGCTGGGGCGTGACCCAAAACCTTTTTTCCACCTTTTTCTTTTCCAAAACATTGTACTTTTCTTCTCTTTGTGTCTGTGTGTGACTATTTTGAATTAACTATTTTGAATGATCGATCATGGAAAGCTCCTCCATCAGAATTCAGCCCTTGAACACCACCGCTGTCGTTGTCTCTAGTGTAATTGTCGATCCTTCTTCCTTGTATCCAGCTCCTTTTAACGCCTTTGTGACTGGTAGTGGTACATAATTCTTCCCATGCTAGGGCGTGACTCAAAGGATGATAAAAAGCCTATGTAGCAATTAGGCGTTGATAATTTTTTTTTTGTGGTCAGAAAAAAAAAAAAACTTACTAAAGGTTTAGGCTTCGGAGCCATTAGGTTTCGGGCAAATCAATCTCTTTGTATCAATTGACTTGTGTTTGTGCTGTGTGTGGTTGACGTGAGCCGATGAACCCACGCAAATTATCAGGTTATAAGGATTTGTAGTAAAGGGCACAACCTGAATCATCTCTCAAGGAACTTGCAAAGGGACTAAATCACTCAAATTAGAAACAGAAAGTAAAGGGGGCGTTTATACGATTAAAAATAGAAAGTAAAGACAAGGATTGTAAGAAAAAATTATCAAATAAAAGCAACCAACCCAAGAATTAGGATTCCAAGAATATCCATCATTGGACAATTAATTACCCAAATCGTGGATGATCCTAAACAAACCGTAATCCCTGCATTCATTTATGAACCCCCCTCTAGAAGATCGCCTAACGTTTGGTCATGTACGACACGTTTACTCATGCAATCATGGAGTTTTAACCCATTCAACTTAAGATCATTGGGTTAATCAACCTAAACGTTAAATTTAACATTTAATCCCTTCCCTAAAGTGCAATCGCATATCTCAGATTTAACATCCACAATCGCGCAATGTTAAAACTGAGTTAAGGGAAGAAAAATAAAATTGGTTCAATATTAAGGCAGGTCCTCAGGATTCAACCATGAAATCCTCAACACTTGGGTTGATTACAGGACGCTTAGCCCAGCATGGCTAAGTCTAAAATCGAGATTGAAAGATTGAAAACGAAGAACATAATAGAGTAGAAAAGAAAACTATGTTAATCCCTAAACTGTAAAAACACAAACTAATACAATTTGACAAAAACTAAAATCTGACTAACAAGGTTTCCTAGTCATGCCTTTATATAGGCTTTACAAGCCTGACCAAAAATAAAAGGAAACAAACATAAATAATGGATTTGGGCCTCATGGACATTGGGTTTCCAATTACAAACTTAAGCCTAGTTAATTAACTAAAATTCCAGCAACTCGCTTCAGATTTTAGCCACAACTTCGACCATCTTCTTGCCTGAATTTGGCTTTTATGTCTTCATAACATTTGTAGATCTTTAAGTTATATGCAAAACGCAAGAACGGGGTTAATCAGACACTTGTAGCAAGACTTATGCTCTAAATACCACAGTATTGTAAATTTGAATTTTTAGTACAAAATTCAAAATAAACCTAATTAAAAATCCAACATCTATTTTAACCCAAAGACCATTATTTGCACACTAAATAATTCAAAAATCACTAATCAAAAGTAACAAATAAGTGTAATAAATATCAATTATCAGTGGTTCAGTCGAAGACGAATGTGGGTTGGGTTGGCTGTGAGTTTTTTTTAAATTTAATTATTAAAAATAAATTTATCTTTGTAGTTTTTTTTTGTAGACTTATCTTTGTCTTTTTTACATGCATTTTTTCTAGCTTAAGAATCATTTTTTTAAGTGAAGACTCCCGAAAAGGGCAACTTTATTGCTTCAAAAAAATTTAGAGATCAAGCGGATGAAAATTGGAAAATTGTGTAATTATCAATGCGATTCTAGACATGAAGTGATGGTATAGTGCAAGTGACATCAAGCAATCATTCTTTAAATCATACATTGGAAAAGCAATAGGGAAACAAAGCCAAAATTCCCCCAGATTTCAAAAAGCAGCCATGGGGCAATAGGGAAAAAATGTTTTGGATCACACCCCAGTTAGGGCGTGTCTTTCTCTTTGGTCACATCTTATGTTCGGTGTGTGACATGAGCTGTCAAACTTGTGCAAATTAAAATAAATCAGATTTGTAAAAAATTTGTAATATAGTGCAAACATGAGTCGTATGAGATTATGAAGTTTGTTACAAAATTTTGTAAAAGTTTGTTACATAATTTATTTTGTGATAAAATATTATGAAGTGAATGCTGATAGAATATTGAGACTCAAATTGAAACACGTAACAAATACTGAAAAGGGAATACATCATATTTCTTCAATACATAAAGCTTATTAATAGGCAACACTAAAAACTGAAAGTACCAATGAAGAGACTCATTACAAAGCTAATCAAGAGTCTCATAACACCACTAATTAACTACTCATAACGTCATAACCTCAGCCATTATATCCCTAATAAACATATCAATTTAACTTCATAACTCACATAAGAAAAACCAAAAGACAATTAACTCCTCAATATTGTAACTGACACAAGAAACTAAAAAGACTTAAACATATTACAAAAAAAAAAAAGACTTAAACACTCCCTCCCTTAAACTGATGTTTGCTAACAGTCAGTTTAAAGTATACAGACACCTAATAATCTTCTTAACTTCACAAATGACTCCATCTTGAGAGCTTTAGTGAATATATCAGCAATCTGATCTTCACTCCTGCAGTAGATTAAATCAATAGCTCCTATCATTACAAAGAACTCTTAAAAAATAAAACTTCACATCAATGTGTTTGCTTCTTCCATGTAGCACAAGATTCTTGGATAATCTAATTGCTGAATTATTATCACACATAATTTGAGTAGCTTTGAGTTGCTTGAATTGAAGCTCCTCAAGAATTCTCCTTAGCCAAATGGCTTGGCATGCACAAGCTGTAGCAGCAACAAATTCAGCTTCTGTGCTTGACAAAGTGACAATTGGTTGCTTCTTCGATGCCCAAGAAATAGCACCTGTACCAATCATAAAAACATAACCTGATGTGCTCTTCCTGTCATCTTGATCTCCTGCCTAATCACTGTCAGTAAATCCCACTAAATCAGATTTTACACCCTTCTTGTAAAATATCTCGAAATTTCTTGTTCCTTGCAAGTAGCGAAGGATTCTCTTGGCAGCCAACAAATGCATTTCTGTAGGATTCTCCATATACCTGCTAATTAAACTCGCATAATACATTATGTCTGGCCTTGTTGCAGTGAGATACATCAAACTTCCCACAATTTGTTTGTAGAAGGTGTTGTCAACCTTCTTTCCTCCATGATCTTTATGTACCTTCAAGCCACATTCAACTGGAGTGTGCACAGGATTACAATCCTTCATCTGAAACCTGTCTAGAATATCTTCCACATATTTATTTTGAGAATAAGAATTCCATCACTTGATTGTGCTACACTTATGCCAAGAAAGTAATGCATCATACCAAGATCAGTCATTTCAAGCTCATTCATCATAGACTTTTTAAATTCTTCAAACATAACATCACAATTTCCAGTGAATATAAGATCATCTACATATAAGCAAACAATAAGCACTTTTCCTTCATCACCAATCTTAACAAAGAGTGTATGTTCATAAGGACACTTTATAAAACCAGCCTTAAGAAAATAAGACTCAATGCGACTATACCAAGCTCGAGGGGCTTGTTTTAGTCCATAAAGTGTCTTTTTCGATTTGTAAACTTTATGCTCATTTCCAACCTTCTCATAACCAGGGGGTTGTTCAATAAATATTTGTTCCTCCAAGTACCCATGCAAGAATGCTGATTTGACATCTAACTGGTAAATAGGCCAAGAATTTTGTGCAACCAATGCAACCACCAACCTGATTGTATCATGTCTCGCAACAGGAGAAAAAACTTTTGTATAATCAATCCCATATTGTTGCTTGTACCCCTTGACAACCAAGCGTGTTTTGTGCTTGTCAATTTCACCATTTTCCTTTAACTTTGTTTTGAATACCCACTTCACACCAATGGTTTTGTGTCCATTTGGAAGATCAGTTAACTCCCAAGTATCATTCCTCTCAATTGCATCAATTTCAACATCCATTGCTTTTCGCCATTTTTCTTCTTTGACAGCACTCTCAAAAGTCACAGGATCATATTCTGAATACAAAGCAAAGTGAGTAATTAGATCTTCAATTTCAGTTACCTCATAATCTTCAATCCAAGCAAGCCTTCTTCTAACACGACGAAGAGATTGAGTTTCTTCTTCGTTGACTTAAACTACTGTTGGTGAGGATTCATTGGCTGAAGAAGTTGCAATGGATGAATTTTCAGGCATACTAGATGCTGAATTTTGCTCTTGTTCAAAATCAATATCACAAAGAACTTGGATAGGCTGCTGCATATTCCAATGCCAAGTGTTTTCTTCATAAAAAACAACATCCCTGCTAACCACAAATTTTTTTATCAGTGGATTAAATAATTTATACGCTTTAGATGTATCACTTACACCTAGAAAGACACAATTTTCAGTCTTGTCATCAAGTTTTTTTCTTTTCTGATCCGAGACATGAGCATATGCAATGCATCCAAAAATTCTAAAGTGATCCACATTTGGTTTTCTCCCACTTCAAGCATCTTCTGTCGTCATATTTTGAACTGCAAAGGTTGGACTTCTGTTCAAGACATGAATGCACCAGTTTACTGCTTCTGGCCAAAACGTCTTTGGAACTCTTCCTCTTGCCAACAAGCTTCTAACCATGTTGAGGTTGGTTATATTCTTCCTCTCTAATACACCATTTTGTTTTGGTGTATACGCAGTTGTAAGCTCTTTTCGGATGTCATGTTCTTCACAAAAAGCTTCAAATTCTTTTGAGCAATATTCACCACCACGATCTGTGCGAAGTGTCTGAATCATCCTTCCTATCTCATTCTCCACACGAGCTTTGAAATTTTTAAATGTAGAGAAAGCTTCTGACTTTTCTTGTAAAAAATAAACCCACGTTTTTCTAAAAAAATCATCAATGAAGGTAATTAAATATTTTTTTACCTCCATTATAGATTGGATTTATTGGACCACAAATGTCTAAATGCATCAATTGCAAAATTCCCTTTGCTCTCAATGAGTTCCCTTTTGCAAATTCAGAACGATGTTGTTTGCTAACAACATATTCTTCACATATTAAAGAATGAGAAATTGTGATTTGAGGGAGGCCTGTCACCATATTTTCCTGTTGGAGCGTCTTCAACCCACCAAAGCTCTAATGGCTATAGCGAAAATGCCACAACCATGAATGGTCTTTCATTTCAGCCATTAAACTAGATTGGATTCCTTCAATCTTTATTGGAAACAATCTGTTTGAACTCATCTGAATAACAACAATAGCACCTCTAACAGAATCATATATTTCACAAACACCATTTTTAATAGTGATCACATAACCCTTTTCTTGTAATTGGCCAGCACTCAATAAATTACTTTTCAAATCAGGAACATACAATACATTAGATATTGTTTCCACAAAATCATTCTTGGTTTTTATTTTAATATCACCTTTTCCCATTACTTTCACAGTAGAATGATCACCAAAACTCACAGTAGATTGAAAATTTTCATTTAGATGAGAGAAAGAAGACTTACTACCACTCATGTGGTTGCTGCAGCCAGTATCCATATACCAAACATCTGGCTCAATTTTCTTTTCATCTTTAGCAACCATCAATAAGTTTTCACCTTCCTCCTTTTCTGCAAAGTTTGAACTTTCTCCTTTTTCTTTGCTATTTGGCAGCCTAGTATGACATTCAGATTGATAATGACCAAATTTATGACACCTAAAACATTCTACCTCGGATTTATCAGGGGCTCCTCCTCTGCCTCTGCCTTGAAATTGATCATTATTGGCTCTGAAATTAGTAAACCTTCCTCTGCCCCTACCTCTGCCTCTACCCCTTCCTTGAAAATTGTTGGAACGAGTATCAGTAGAAGCCTTTAATGCTTGCTCATGTGTGTCTTCCTGTTTGAACTTCTGTTCATGCACCACCAATGAGCTCTGCAATTCATCAAGTGACAAATCATCTATATCTTTAGATTCCTCTATAGCACAAACAACAAAGTTAAATTTTGCTGTTAATGATCGAATAATTTTTTCTATGACAGTTATTTCTTCTGTCCTGTCTCCATGAATTCGTATTTTATTGACAATGGTCATCACGCGAGAGAAATAATCTGCAATTGATTCTCCCGACTTCATTCGAAGTGTTTCGAATTCGAGCGTAAAGCTTGAAGCTGCTGCCTCTTTGCTCTTGAGGAGCCTTGATACTTCTTTTTCATGGAGTCCCAAATATCCTTGGAAGTTTCTTTGGAAAGAATGGTTTCCAAGATAGAACGGTCAATGGCATGAAAAAGATAATTCTTCGCCTTCAAATCCTTCAACTTTACTGCTTCATGAGCTGCTCGTTGTGCTGCTGTCAACTGCTGAGCTCATTCTGGTTCAACAACATCATTGGTAACTACATCCCAATATTCCTTGGATCGAAGGAAATTCTCCATCAACATGCTCCAATGATCACAATGACCATCAAAACGTGGAATGACTGCTTGCACAAAATTAGAATCTGTGGCCATGACTCTTCACTTCACTCTTCACTTTTTTTTTTCACAACTCAATTCCCTCACGTGTTTAACTCTCAACATGGCTCTTGATACCACTGATAGAATATTGAGACTCAAATTGAAAAACATAACAAATACTGAAAAGGGAATACATCATATTTCTTCAATACATCAAGCCTATTAATATGCAACACTAAAAACTAAAAGTACCAATGAAGAGACTCATTACAAAGCTAAACAAGAGTCTCATAACACCCTCATAACACCACTAATTAACTACTCATAACGTCATAACGTCAACCATTATATCCCTAATAAACATAACAATTTAACTTCATAACTCACATAAGAAAAACCAAAAGAGAATTAACTCTTCAATATTATAACTGACACAAGAAACTAAAAAGACTTTCACAAATGCAATATAATTGTCATAGAATCGAGAAGATTGGTTAAGATATAATTGTCTTTATTTCTTATATTTCATGTAAATGAGATAAAAATTCTTAATCTTGCCCTATATTGCCTTAGGATTGTATTGTATGATAGATTAAAAATATTAGATTGCATAGAATTTTTAAAGTTGCATCTTATCTAAGTTTACCTAAAATTGCACATGATTGGAATGATTAATTGATAGAAGATTAATATCTAATTTTGAATGAAACGTTTTGGAATCAACGAAAAACCTTCTTCTATAAATTGACATCTTTAGACTTATTCCAATGTGTGCATTCCATATGTTGAGAGCTATTAATAATTTTAGGATAGTGTATCATTAAGAGACAATTGGTTAATATAAGTTTATACTTCATGGTTTTTTAGCTTTTGAACTTATTAATTGAAGCCTTAACCTCTGAATCTCTTCTCCACTGTGTATTCTTTTAAAGTCGAAACTATAAGCATGTGTCCCTACTCGACGGGTGGGTCTTGCAGTCAAGCTCCCTTCTGCCTTTGTACTCGAGGGCCAATCTCTGTCTGGCCTGAGGAAACTCCGTTACTTTTTGGGAGGCCTACGCCCCATAGAAACTGTCTACGTGAGACTGTTACAAAAATTGCCCTTCAAATTGCGTTGTTACGAAAAATCGCAAAAAAAGATAGTGTTGCTAAAGCTGAGCAAGTTGTATTGGTTTTTTATTTAGGTTTCTTACCACACCTCTTTGGTCTGTTGTGAAGCTCTTAGATAGCAATTCTTCTATGAATGTATGGACAAGCTCTTTAATGTGGTTCACTTGGCCTTGGCCTTGTACTCCGTGAATCAGTCAGACGGTAACCCCCAATTTGGTTATAAAGTCAACCAAGAGACTCCCTAGTTACTGATATGGCCTGGTATCCATTTTAATGAAGTAGACCCCATTCAGACAAGGATTTCAAAGAAAAAAAGAGGTGATAGAAGATCCACGAGCCATGGAACTTTATGAACCAAGGGCCCTTTATGGCACAAGAGAAGCTGTCGTGGGCTGTGTAGTGAGGACATAAACTTTCACTATAATGGATAATCTGGAATTGATATCAATGCCACATACTTCTAATGTTGATTTTGTTCTAAAATTGAAAGAATCATTCCATAATTTGGATAAGCACGAGCTCAGAATTAGAGAGACAGAGGTATTAAAATGACAAAGCTCACTTTTCCCGTTAAATATAGATAATAAAAAATTTAATGGTTATTGGTAAGGTTGTCCTTGAAGAACTCTCTATGCTGTATTTCTTCCATTTTATCCTCTAAAATATTAGGGAAAAGTAATTACTTTCATTTATCTCTACATGGACAGGCACTGAACCTGTTTTGAGCTTCTTTGACTTTCAAATCTGCTTTGAGCAAAAGTATGTTGTACATCTTGAAGAAATCAAAAGAAGAACAAGGATTAAAATATTTTGCAGTTGTTAATAAAAGTCTGAGTCCTAGCAATTTTTTTCCCCCCATATCTCTTGCAAATATTTTGGTTCTGCAAAGTACGGTACATTTGAGTGATTTGGAACATGATTTTAAAACTCTTTGTTGTATGTTGAAAACGATCTAATTCAAAACTTTCTTCTTGTAAAGACTCATTTGCGAACAAATATTTCCTTCACAAAATTTTATTGTCGGGGCATGCTACAATTTTTTCCAATTTTTATTTTTATTGTTATGTTAGGACATGCGATAAATTATAAGTAAGGCTTATAGCGGTCTAGTATAATAAACGAATAATAGCAAGAATTGAATTTGGGAGAAAAATGTATCATTTTAAATGACACAAGTTGTGTAATTTCACAGACACAAAATGTGGGACTCACTAAAAAAAAAAATCTTGTTTGTGTATATGGAATGACACAACTCGTGTCATTTAAAATGACACACATTTAACTCTTAATGGTAGCTAAGTTGACAACTAAACTCTTAAGGGTTTGTTTAGGTCAGAGTTTAAACCTTGCCTCAATCAAATTATTGAAAAATCTTTGGGGGTCAGAAAACGTGTCTCTCTCCTCGAATAGAATGTGCCTCTCTCCTCGAATGGAGAATTAGTTTCATCCTTCCTCCGGTAGTGAAGCTCAATGCACCCACTGTTCCAATGATCCTTCGGCCCTGAACTCCGAGAATAATGTGACCGAAGGAGGTTGAATGAAGATACCTTTTGATTATACAAAAAAGAACGACACTCATTTTTCCCATTAAATTTATAAGTCTTTTAGTTAATGCATTTTTTTTTAATAAATTGATGCAATTCTGCATTGTATAAAGGCTAACTACTGACATAGCCTAAATAGGAGTTGCAAGGGAGTAGGAGGCTTTTTGACCATTATGCTCTTTTATTAATAAATAATTATCACTTTGCTCCCGTACCAAAATATATCACTCATCTTTCCTTGTTTACCCCAAATATATATAGTCTAGTACTCGAGTATACAGGGGGATACCCAAATATAAAGAAAAATACTTGTGTATAGTTCATGTTCTGAGGATTCTTTTAAATTATTTATCCAAGTATAGAGGGGATACCCGAGTAGTATCCTTTGAATTAGTCAAAAGATACGATTTTTCTTTGAACTACTGATGTGGTGTGTTTTGTTTTGAATAGTAAGCTTCAATAGTTGTGACACGTGAGTGTATCTCCCATGGGATTTGCAACGTGGGCATGGGCCAATCAGTTCCTTTGGGGTTACTAGGAATCCATGGATAATGAGCTTCAACAAATCTCCAACTTGGTTATGGAGAATGACATCAATCTCTTTGACACTGCTGATTCTTGTGGTACAAGAAGGTTAAATGGGCAGGGCGAGAAGTTTATGGGAAGGTTCATTCGAGAATTTTAAGATTCATCACATATATTCCTTTTCCAGTTTCATTTAATCTGGTATAAATTAATTGTAACTTGGTCCTGCCCTTAATTCATGGTTTTGTTATTTGATTTATGTTTTTTTGCAATGTCATGCTTAGTCAGCCTAATTATTTACATAAATCTATTACTTCAAAGTTTGATCAATGAGTATCTTGTATGATTTGTAGCAAGAACAATATAGGCTTCTCCGTATATTACTAGAAACAAGGGCTCCTTCATACATCTCTAAATAGGAAAAACCCCGTTACGCAGTATACCTAGGTATCCCTCCGGATAAATAATTCAAAGGACCCAGAACATCAACTTATCAGAATATCCTGCTTCGAGTAAACAAAAGTATATGAGTGATATGTTTTGGTACGAAATAAAGTAATAATTATTTATTAACGAAGGGACATGATGTTCAAAAAAATTGGAATAGGGACCACTCGACCCATAAATGCTATGGCCTCTCTCGTTCTTTACCTCCACATTAGGAAGAATATATATATATATATTTGAGGTTGAAACCGACTCAAGTATTGCTAGTTGACTAGATCCATATCAGAAACGACTCTTTCAATATATTTTTTTTATTTCCAAAATTCGAACTGGAATTGATTAGAAAAAATCAATTATATTATCACTTGAATCAATGATATTATTAATTAGAACAAGTCTTCGACTCCGAGACGATGATGATAATGCTCCACAAATTCAACACAACAATATAAACAGGTGAAAATCATATTAATAATTTTATATTTCTCAAACATAATATTTTGTTGTTGTTAATAGAAATTTTGAGTAATAAAACATCCTTTTAATATTTTTTTTAAGGAAAGGTTATACTTACAACTTATTTTCGTTTATAACTTCTTACAATCATGTCTTAACCGTTGATTTTCACCAATTAACAATTATTATTTGTTGCGAATTAATAATTAAAAAGTTATAAACGAAAATAGGTTGTAAGTATAATTTTTTTTTTTTTTTACATCCTTGCAAATATTTTGGTTATGCCAATTACGTTACATTTGATTGATCTGGATAGTGATATGTTTTTTAAAATCCTTATTCTACGTTGGAAATGATATGTTTGGAAACACTGTAAGTGCTATTATGATGGCCAATTTTGATATTGAATATCATGTCATTATTTTAAATTAAAATCCATTTTTTTACTACCGTGCACATATATAAAATATTTTCTGACCCTACTAATATGCGTTAGAAGATAATGAAGCCAACACATTGGACTGTACATTGATGCTAGAAGATACTTTTGTTTTTTTTCTTCTATTTTATTTAATATTTTTTCAATCCTAATTTTCCTTTTCCTTCTTTTTGAAACAAAATTGTTATTGAGAATGAGTCAATTTTATTTTATTTTGCATTCTAATTTTTTAATTAATATTATTGCTTTTATTTTTATTTTTTTTTATAAAAGAATGAAACAATTGTTGATAATGAATGAAGGTAACTTTTGAGTTTTGGTTTAAGTAAGCTATGGCATGAGTAATTAGTCAGTGGAAATAAATTTCGGCTAAAGGGAGAAAAAGAGTTTAGGACGAAAGTAAGAGACAAATGAGAGAGAATATGGTGAATACAGGAGACCAATTGTATCTCCTTCTTTGCATTAGCTATTTAAATCAATCATCATCAATTTAATCTTGATCCTAGCCTACTTATCGTATTACTTATTGGCTTAGCCCATTTGACAACATGTTTGGGCCATTAGGCCCGAAACCTTTAGACTATGTTTTCTCTTAATCTTATCTCATAAGATTCATTTGTCAATTAAGGCCCAAACACATGCTAGGTATTACCATTGAGGTGATATTGGTATGTGATCCTTTAGACTCAATTAGTCCCTGACATAATAAACAAGTTTGGACATTCTTAAACTCTTTCATCGAGCCCAACTTATCTAATTACTACACTGAGCGACAACAATGTTTTATGACCCTATAACTAATTGAGTTGATCAAGTAATCTACTTTTATTAATTTAGATTTCATGTGAATCCATCCCCTCATCTCGTTTATCCACCCTTTATTCAAGAGCAAGGAAATAATATCAACTCCTTAGTGACTAAAAAAAGATTTGCCAAGATAGGGAGCCTTCCTCCATAAACTCTAAAGATGGACCCATGAACTCTTCATGATCGCTTTACTATGAATAGATTTGCAGGTCTTATAGAAGTCATCTGAGTATCAACGATTTTGTGCATAATTAATCTCTTATAGGAGTTGATGAATTACTTCGGTTTGTTCATCTACATTATTGCCCTTAGATCATACCCGTAAATACATTATTTTTCTCATTTTTTTAAGCTAATAGAGTTATTCCATAAAGTGTGATATTTGCATATAACGTATGGTAACAACCTCAAGTGTAAGGATGGTCCACACTACTAAATGATAAGAGATATTACATACATAATAATATTTCTATAAATTTCACTATAGAGTCTCTTAACGGGTCAATTTAGTGCAACTCGATCTACTATGAATCCACATAAGTTAAGGTATGTCATGTATGCACTAATGAGATTTGTACTTTACATCTCTATGCAAGTAATTTAATGTCATAGTAGTCTAATTGAAACAATCAATTAAAAATATCGATCTCCATAACTTAAATTTAAATTTCTATAATTTACTTCGTAGAACATCGACCACTATAATTTCGTTTATTTTGATTTTGGTTTCACGTGAATTTGAAATTGTAAGAAATAATCATGTATAATGAGTAAAAATTATAGTGATTTAAACTCAAATAAATTAAAAAGATTAAAACTGGTATATTAATGATATGAACGATGGCGAAATCTAGGACAAGATCCAATTAGTACCAAAAGACCTAACTAGTAAAATTTAGCTAGTGTTAATATTATATTATTTTTAAAAATCTAACAAATGCCAAGGCTATATTATAATTTTTGAAAAATATATGGGGAATGTTACTCTCATTTTACATGAGAGTAGCTCTCTCATGTTACAGAGAGAAATCATGTGGGACCCATCATTAAAAGATAAAAAAGAAAAAAGAAAAAAGTGGGTGAGATTTTTGATGTGAGACAACATGAGATAACTACCTCATGTAAAATGAGAGTAGTATTTCCCAAAATATATATAGTATTTTTTAAAATCAGCTAATACCTAGGAAAAACCAAACTTTACAAATTAAAACACATGCGAAACTGTACATACTAATTGTTTAGTTTCTTGTATTAAAAAAAATAAAAACTGTTTAGTTTCCCCTAGAAAGGAAAAGAATCCTGGAAGAGGGGGGACATACGAAAAAAAGGTAAAATATAGAATGATGAAAAGGTTAATATGGCCCACAAGGAAAAAGAATTGTTACAATAATATTATAATGATTGGTAACCAAAGGTAAGTGGTGGTGGAGAGTCACGGCAAGATGAGCCTATTTTGAATTCTTACCGGCTGATTTAGATAGGGCCGCTAGCGATGATGTAAACGTGGGATTGAAAGCTTCGGATTGCACTTGAGGTCACCACCGCAAAAGTTAGTTCAAAGGGTAGGAGTGCTCAAGATCTTGTAAAGTTATATTAGTTGCTCATCCAATCAATGTGGTACTATATATCTCAACACGCCCCCTCACGCAAGAGCCCTTTAGGCTAGAAGCGTGGAATTGCACAGGTCCAATTTTTGGTTTACTTTTTTGTGCTTTTTTATTTTAATTCCACTTTAAAACGGGGGACGGTGAGGTTCTGATACCATGTAAAGAATCTTGAGGTCACCACCCCAAAAGCTAGCTCAAAGGGTGAGAGTGTCCAAGGCCTTATAAAAGCCATATTAGTTGCTCATACAATCAATGTGGGATTATATATCTCAATATTGTCTTAACTCTTAACCTTTGACAAACAAAAAAGGAAAGAGAAAAAGAGAGAGCAAATACTGAGGTGTAATGCACTTATGTTGTCCCCTTCTCATCGTCCTCTTCATATCCCTAAAGTGAATAATTGGGCCTATATATGGACCAGCCAATCAAAAGCCCTTTTATGAACCAAAATAAAAGTCTTTTGAGTTTTCCAGTTTTGGAAATACACGTTACTGGGAAAAAAACACGATTCTTAAAAATTAGTTGAGTCCGTCGATGTATTGTAAATTTTAATCTGAACTAGTAATGGCTAGTGTAGATGTCATCCATTAAAATAGGCATACTTGCAAGAAAGTAATTATAGTATTCTGTTCTGGAGTGAACATTAATTGTCTAGCAGGATAGCTAGTATTTGTATCTACGGAGCTTATGGTAAAGATGACAGGTAATGAGAAGTCTTGTACCTTAGGCCAAAGTCTGATGGGATGAACAAGAGGGGTGTGTGTGTGAGTCACCTGCGGTGGATAGGAAGTGCTCTGAGCACAAGTATGTAGGTTGTAGCCATGTTGGCCAGGATAAGTTATCAGATGAGTTTCTAGATGAGTTATGAGATTATCCCCTTTGTTAGCTATAAGGGGTTATATATAGATGAATGCACTAGGGGGCTGTTTGGTTGAAGGAATCTGAACAGAATGATAGATAAATCACAAATGGGAAAGGAAGAAAGCAGCGTTTGGTGTGTTGGGTTTTCTCACTTAGCTAGGTAACTGTGATTGAAAGCATTCCTATTTCCCTAGCTAGGTAACTGTGATTGAAAGCATTCCTATTTCCCTATGTATATGTACTGATTTAGCCAGCCATAGAAACCCATTTGCAAGGTGGTATTGTGAAATACCTCCACATTTGCTCACTGACTGTACACAAAAAAAGACCAGCGTGCCCCTTGTTCCAGCTAAAGTACTTGCAGTGTCCCAAAAGTTCAAGTTCCAAAATACGGTGTTGAAGTACAGAGTCCAATCCTTCTTCACCCCTTCTTGACCCAAACTCAGCCATCTACTGGGATCAATTTTAGGCAATGAAATCAAAGACAGCAACACAAAAGGTAAAAGGGAAATAATCCCCATAGCAACTGCAGTGTAACCAACTATAGCTAAACCAGAATAATTCAGAAAAGATAGCACAGAAGTGGATATGAATATGGACACATAATGAGGTAAACCAGAAGACAATGTTGGAATTACCAATTTGAGGGAACCCCAAAAGGGACCAAAGGGTTCATTAGCCCATATAACAAAGCCACCATTGCAGGTGTAAGATACCGATCAGAGGATATTAAATTCGGATATTACAAGCAGGTGTGAAGAATTGGTGTATATATGCAGGTGTGCAAATAAGTTTGTCTTCTTTTTTCCTCACATTCCCTTTTGATGGCTCTTTTTTATAGTGTGCCGGCCAATCAAAAGTAAGGAAGCCTTTGAGAAAGGTTAGTTATAAAGTCAGGGTTAATTTTGTAAACTCGCACGCATTTTCCCATCTATATGTTACTTACAGCCAAACATAGACTTTACAAAAGTTACCTAAGTTTCCCTGTAAATTTTTTTCCAACCAAACAACTTTTTCTTACATTTTCCTACCAATCTCACTTCCCACCCATTTCCCTATACATAACACTTCCCTATCATTCATAATATTTCTCCTCAACCAAACACCCCCTAGGAGATTCTGCCCCTAGTGGGTAGTTTGTAGGTGACTTAATGGCATGATCTATGCCTAATGGGTGGTTATTGGTAGTTAATGAAAGTTAAGGGAAAGTGGTGAAATGGGATGCTCCATGTAGTGGGGATAGGGAGTGGGCACCATATAAGTGGTCCACAACATAAGCCCCCCAGCCTGGCATTGTGCATAGTCAGAATGTCGGGGTAAAAGTAAAGCCCCCGTGCCTATCAAATAATGTTTAGTGTTGTGAAAAAGGATATGAATGCCGGGAAAACCCAGTTTGCGAATGCTTCCGAGTTCCAAGTTGCTTTATCGTGTTGCTCGTTGGTTGTAGTCGTCTCCGGGTTTGTAATTGCTTCTGAGTTTGAAGCTAGAGGTGGTTTCTCGGATTTGTTAGCCTAAACCTGCAATATATAAAAATAATAATAGTTTATTGCGTACCTGAGTAGGGTGTGAGAACACTATATGATGATGTCTTGTGCGCTGATTAGGATAATTCAGAATCAAATGTTCAACAATTTTACCGCTTCCGAGTAGAAATTGAACAGGTGCCCAAGAGGCCAATTCTGGCGGCAAGGAACTTTGTTTTCCCATTTCCGAGTAGGAATTGGACGGGTGCCCAAGAGGCCATTTCTAGCGGCAAGGGACTTTTAATTTTCCCGTTTCTGAGTAGGAATTGGACGGGTGCCCAAGAGGCCAATCAAGGCGGCAAGGGACTTTATATTCCCGCTTCCTAGTAGGAATTGAACGGGTGCCCAAAAGGCCATTTCTGGCGGCAAGGGACTTTATATTCCCGCTTCCGAGTAAGAATTGAACGGGTGCCCAGGAGGCCAATCAATGCGGCAAGGGACTTTATATTCCCGCTTCCGAGTAGGAATTGAGCGGGTGTCCAAGGGGCCATTTCTGGCGGCAAGGGACTTTAGTTTTGTAGCTGGATTATGATTGCTTCATTCGTGATTTATGATGCTGGTAGATATGTTCCCCCCTGAAAAACAGGAAACATGCAACTTGCAATGAAGATGTCAATCAATTGTTAGAGTAAAAAAGTCTATAAACAAAAGGAAAAGATAGAGTAATTTAAGATACAACTTGTAATGCGCAATTTGCTCATTTTCCAAATTTGGGACACTGATGATGGAAGCAATTACTAATAAATGCTCTGGATTTCTTGATATGCTGACTTCACTTTCTTGCTTTGGGATATTGATCATTGCCAATAATTGTTAAAAAATTGCTATAACATGCTTCACGATATATAATGAATGAGTATTATATGTAGGACTCATATACCAGAAATGTATCACACATATATATAATTACACATAGATTTTCAATTTGACAATATTAAACTATAACATTACAGTGCCTTCCTTTTTAATGTAATGACGTGTAGGTAATACAAAAAATGATATAACCCGTTATAAATTGCAAATGATATACTCCATAACTTCATGCATTCTATTGCATCCTGACTTTTACATCCCCGAAAAGTCGGGTCCACATACCAATAACTTTATCATTATTAATGAGAGTAACTATAGAAGCCATGAATAATTGCCTAGTATAATTATCCATGCATGTCTTATTTTGATTTTTAAATTGAAAAGTGGTTCGACCATATTTTTAAGACCTAAAAATGTGGTTCATTTATGATCATGGTTTTGATACAAATGATAAAAGAAAATATATTTAAAATTAATAATGTAGAACTTGGAATTTTCACACCTGGTTACTCGCAGGTTGTCCAATGACCTTTATTTTCTAGCATTAGAGTAGTGGTGCAATTGATTAGTATTTCGAGTTCCGCTCTATGCAAGGACCTGTATGGAGCTTTCTTGTAACCACATCTGGCGGATTACCCAACAACCTTCATTTTCTGACATTGGAGTAGTGGTACAATTTAGTTGGAGTTCCGAGTTCTTTTAGTTTAGTGATCTTGTCAAAGAATAATCTCCTTGTGATCTTGTTAAAGGATAATCCTGCTACAAAAAACATCTTAAAGGAAATGACTATATCTTCTTCATCTTTAAAAGAATAATCCATGCATGTCTTTTTTTTTTTTTCTTCTTCTTCTTATTCTTTTTTTTTTTAATAAAAACGTCAAAACAAAACAAAGAGAGGACACATTATCATTATCTTGTATATTTTTTTTATGAGTTTTATCTATCTTCCTCTCTAGGTTTGTTATGTCTTCCCTTACAATATTAAGATACAACTATTATCATCATATGCAACTAAGAATAAGCTCATCACATATTGAAGAAAGGGAACGAGAAGAAAGATTAAATACAGTGATAATAATAGCAAACCCACCAAATTTGGTTTTTTCTTTTCTTTTTTAAGTTTCCAAAGTTACCATTTTTTATTTTATTTTTTGAATCTTGGAAATATCCAGAATATTTTATGTATTTCCTAAACACTAGGGGTAATTGACCAAGTGATAACCGACTAATGCCATTGCCCAGAAATTGTGGTATTTATTTTCTTTTTTGCCTTGCGTTCCAAAATAAAAATATGTAACCAACTAAATTGTAACCAACTGACACGTCTTAGATTCCTTATGTGAGTAAAATGGGTAAAGTACAGTAAACTTCGCACCAGTTACCACTCTCTCCTCAGTTCAGTTATTACTAATACTAGGCATGCCAGATTTGTGCCTCTTCTTTTTATGATATATATTGGGGCAAGTTATATTTACAAACTTTTTTGTTTACAAACTCTTACAAACTATACTATATTCTCCGGGGAGAATACAAACTCTTACAAACTACACTATGTTCTCCCGAGAGAACATAGTGTAATTTGTAAAAAAATTCAAAAAAGTTTGTAAACAGATCCTGTCCCAATATATTTCCCTAAAGTTGTACTTTTTTTTTTTTATTTAGGAAAATTAACTCATCCATTGGAAAGCTCCCTAGAAATCAGAAAATATCTTGATCACGTTCACAATTAATAATCTTTAAGATATAAACTTGAAAAAACATCATAGTGGGGTAGCATGTACACAACTCATACTATATTTAGCGAGAAATATTCAGAGAAAATAATAATATGAGAAAAAAAATGATAATAAAATAAAATAAAAAACAAAATACTCTGACTTTAAAGAACTATCCTTCTCTTCATCGTTATCCTTTAAAATAAGATTGTGTTTTATGATTGAGTTAGAGGGGGAAAAAAAAAACTTAGCTTATATTGTTTTTTTTCTGGCTGGTTCACGTTGTCTTGTCTTGGTCGATTCTTCTGTGCTCAATGTTTAGTTCTGGTCAGCATTTGTTGTTGTTGTAGCTTTAATGAGATTTCTTTCTTGGTGTTACATCTCACATCATCTATATTTGATGGCTTGTCTAAAAGCATTCATCCTTAGAAAACAAAAGTTAGTGAGATAAAAAAGAAGTACATTAACCCCTGCCTTGAGTGATGTGAATTAAAAACAAATAAATGAAGATCAAGATCAAAAGAGTGCTTATTGCATTTAGTGGGATAATTGCTAATAACTGTATTTAGTGGAGATACTATAATATAAAGTAACTGCATCATTTTACAAAAATAACTGTATCTGCACTTCATTTTTTTTTCCTCTAGACGTGAACAGTGCACATAAGGTCAAGGGAAAAAAAAAAAAAATGAGAAAGAGAGAATGACTTCCGCTTATAATTTTTCGTGACAAAATTATTTCAAAAAATATTTGTCTTTTTTTTTTTTTTTTTTTTTTAAAGAATGAAATACTATCTCCTTTTAAGAGCAGTATTTGATTTAATAAGTAGCATCTTATCACATATTGAAGAAAGAGAACCAAAAACAAGGGTGAAATATGAAAAACATGCGAAGTTGGAGTTGTGAGATAAAAATGCTGAAAAGAAAAGATACTTAGCTTATAATCCTTGCATGGACGTCAACCCACAGATCGTAGAAAAAAAAAAAAAAGAGATAAAGTGCCAACAACTCGACTTTTTCTACTTGAAGTCATTTGGCTTCTACAATTGTATGGTGGACCAGGAGTGTTGCCCGTCCAGTGCGGGGACGTTGATGCGTCAAATGGTAATAGAGTGGAAATCAAAATTTATCGATTCTCACGTACGGCGCCAAATGTTCTGGAGTGAACATTAATTATCTAACATGATAGCTAGTATTTGTATCTACGGAGCTTATGGTAAAGATGACAGGCAATGAAAAGTCTTGCACCTTAGGCCAAAGTCGGATGGGATGAACAAGGTGTGTGTGTGTGTGTGAGTCACCTGCAGTGGATAGGAAGTGCTCTGAGGACAAGTATGTAAGTTGTAGCCATGGTGGCCAGGATAAGTTATCAGATGAGTTTCTAGATGAGTTATGAGATAATCCCCTTTGTTAGCTATAAGAGATTATATATAGATGAATGCACTAGGAGATTCTGCCCCTAGTGGGTAGTTTGTAGGTGACTTAATGGCATGATCTATACCTAATGGGTGGTTATTGGTAGTTAATGAAAGTTAAGGGAAAGTGGTGAAATGGGATGCTCCATGTAGTGGGGATATGGAGTGGACACGATATAAGTGGTCCACAACATATTCCAAGTTGTATGATCTGCAGAAATAATTCTGTAGACCTTATTTACACAAGATTGTTTGAACAGTGCTGTTGGTCACCACCAAGATGTGAAAAAGACAATACTTATTTAGGAGGAAAAGATAGAGGGAATGGAAAGTGGGGTTTATGTTACTTGGACTTACAAGTTGAGTAAACTAATCAATCAACAACCAAGATATTATCACTTTATATTCAAAATCACAAATTCTGTGACACGTAATAATATGTTAATAATTCGTGGATCTAATCTAGACGAGTATTTTCTCACTGAATTGGCAATTTATTGTCAAATTTTGCCTGAATTGCCTCAATAACCCTTGCTTTTACAATTCAGAACATGTGGCCAAACCCAACAAATTAACAATATATAAGACAAAATCAGGTATAAATTAAGAGAAATCATAGTCTTTGCTATAGGAGACAACTGGTTTTTTCTACCGACTCAAAAAGATGGGGACCCACTCCAAATTTTTTCTCTTTTTCTGAACAATGAAACCCACAATATTTCTGTGTCTATGAGAGGAGAAGAAATCTTCCCTTTTGCTACGTAGAAATATAACCCATAAATTAAAGGAAGCCCAAAAAAAAAACAATAAATAAAAAGATTTTGCAAATTCAGTATTGTCAAAAAAGGAACATTGCTACGCCTATAATGATAATAATGTGCCTTTACAGCACGGCATTCAGATGTGGATAAAAGTCATCGGCAATCTGCACCAACTGCATCAAGAATGGATTTGAAACCATCTCGTTCCAAGCATGCAGCTAATTCAGCCTAAAACCAATTGAATGAGAATGAGAATTTTGGTGCATATGCTAATTGATTTTAGAATCATCAACCATAATCATGAACACGTGCAAGATTAATACCTTTATCTGAGGAATAAGTGCAGGTCCCCCATAAGCAAATGCGGTATAGAGCTGAACAAGAGTTGCTCCAGCACGTATTTTCTTGTATGCATCCTCACCACTAAATTGATATACAAGGATCAGAGAAATTATTGTATAATTTAATTTAATTTTCAAATGATAAAAAGAATACCAAAACAGATAGCTAGAAACCAACTGCGCTAATGAAGGAGTGAAGAATCATGTAGTTTTTACCTGCTAATGCCACCGCAACCAATCAAAGGAATCTTTCCCTGATATACATGAATTCACAGAGACAAGTTGTTAAGCGTGACTAGCATATATAAGTAAATCACAACAAAGGAAAAAAGAAAAAAAGAGAGAAAGGATTGGTTACTAGCATATATAAGTGCTTATGAGTGTATAAATTAACAACGGCGGATACTATATTGCTTGCATCATCCATCCAGAGTAGTGGCATGCATTGGAGAGATAGGATTGGATGCACTAAATCTACTCTTATCTCAGTACAGTTTACAAATCACAATATAAAACCAACAAACGTACCCTTGTCAAGATATACATATCCTTCAAAATATTGGTAGAGAGATTGAAGAGAGGCTTCCCACTCAAGCCGCCAGCTTCCGAAGCCAATGGATTTCTACTGACTGGATCTGGTCTTGAAATGGTTGTATTTGATATAATCTGGAAACAATAAATAAATAAATAAAGAGAAAATGAAGTAAAGATTGCACAATTTGAAGCTTTATGTTTTTGCTACAATTTGAAATTAGTGATAGAGCAGAGAGATACCAGTCCATCTAAGTGAAGAGCCAAGGCAACCTATAATCAAAGTATAAATCGTTATACAGCATATGGCATGATGCAGATCAGAGAAAATACACTAACATGCGCATACTTACTGCAGCAATATCTTCAAGGTCTTCTTTTGACAAATCTGGAGCAATTTTTACCAGCAATGGAGGTGGGCCCTCCTCACCCCATTGCATCTCATCACGAGCAGCCTGAACCTTCAGAAGAAAGCAAATTTTGCTAAAGTCAATGTCTCAAATATGAAATACAAGAAACACGTGGAGAAAGCTACACAATCTAGTTTCTACCTTCTTCACAAGATCCTTCAATTGCTTTCTTCCTTGAAGCATGCGTAAGCCAGGGGTATTGGGTGATGAAACATTAATCACCTAGGAAGGAATAAAAGCATAAACAGAACAGAATACCAAGCATTCGTCTCAAAAATTTGAGGTAAGCTAAGCTGCATGGATACTTAATTATAAAAAAAATGGGAATCCTATATTGGTTGTTTCACATACCTCTCTTCCGTGTTAACTAAACTTTACCCATTTCCTGGGCAAATTCCCTCTCATCCTTTCAGCTTCTCCTACATGAGTTTTCTCATTTTTCTAAACCAGGGCAGTAGCAATGGAGATGGCAACATTCATATTAATACTCACACGTTTGGGTGACCATATTACTCACATTATGTTTTGGAAGAATGTTTGGGTGGGAAATTTGAAAGATATAAAATCCTTCCCATGGCTGATTTTCCATCCTCTCTCCATAACGAACTTTCTTTTTAAATAAAAGAATTTAGCTGAAGCATTTACCTCGAGTGGTTTTTAAGCAAACATAAAATGGGAATGCAGTTGGCCAAAGTGGACTTCTGATATTTTACCATTTTTCTCAGTTGCACAACTATCTCAGATTTAAGTTTCCTACAATTGACACATTGATTCTTGTCCCTTAGTTATAAGACAGGCATGCTTGGCAGACCACCAATTTATTATCAAAATAGAATCCTATTGCTAGGGAATTTAGAAGTGTTAGATATATTAACAAAAATCATCATTGCACTTGTTAAGAACCTTGATTTCACCACCCCAAAAGCTAGCTCAAAGGGTGGGAGTGCCCAAGGCCTTATAAACCTCACATTAGTTGCCCATACAACCAATGTGGGACTATATTTCTCAACACGTCCCCTCACACGAGAGCCCACTGAGCTTAAAGGGTGGACAACATACAAGCCCACCTACATGTGGAAATTCCACTACAAAGAAAGTGGGAGGCGGTGAGATTTCGAAGGCTCTGATACAATGTTAAGAAACTTGAGGTCACCACCTCAAAAGCTAGCTCAAAGGGTGGAAGTGCCCAAGGCCTTATAAACCTCACATTAGTTGCCCATACAACCAATGTGGGACTATATTTCTCAACAGGACTTTCTCTTGACAGATTAAACTTTTAAGATAGTTGGGTTTCTTCACATGGTTGAAGAGGGTCCTTGACCAAGTAGTCATCAGCTAAACCCTTGATGCCACCATTCTTTAAATTAAATGATAATCTTAGCACATACCCTGGGTAGACATGTGCTTCATCCACATTTCAATGACGGGTGATTTTTATTAGAAGATGTATGTATGCTAAAGATATTAATGAAAAACATCAATGGACCATATTGTAATAGCTTAAGATTCTAGCATAATCAGTCCCTAGACATGGACAAGGAGAATTAAGCAAACAGTAAAGGCAATGATACTTGGTATAAATCTTTGATTTCTTTAATCATTATAATGCTCCCAGACCTCTTTTCCTCACTAACCCAAAATTTCGCACAGAAGACTTAAATTTCAATTTGTTTGCTTTTATAACGAAGAAGATGATGGACCATACACCGTCAAAGTTCATTGTTAATCTATACAGAAATTCCATGCTTTAGACATAAGCATAATTTTATAAGGGATCAAAATGACAAAATCATCTTTTCTTTAAAAAATAAATAAAATGTTTGACAATACATGTCAAACCTGTCAAACAAGGAAATATTACTAACTACTACATTATTTATAATCTGCAGTGATCATAGCAAGATAAGTGGCGGCATATAATTTTTCTATCTTCCCTTTATTTTCTACAAGAGGCATATAAGAATTTTTTTTTTTACCAAGTAATCAGCATATTGGGATAATGTATGAACTCCTTGAACATAGTCTGCTGCAGCATCTTCACTTGTCTTGTTCTTCCCAAGATTGACACCAAGAATGCCAGGGCCAGCTTTTCCACCATGTTTGACTTCATTATTGGAAGAAGTTGAAGTGCTAGAAGTTTCATCTAATTTCCTCTTACCATGCTGAGCACCCAGACGCTTTGCAACAGCAACAATTCCCTCACTGTTAAAGCCACATCTATTTATAACAGCACTGCACATTCAATTGATCAGTCTTAGAACAATCAACAATGTAGATAACATAAAAAAACTTTTAAAAACTTCGTCCTATCCAAAGTAACAACTTTCACACTCCCAACAACCCCTTCTACAATATTTTGAAGTGATTATAAAAGTTAGAAAGATGAAACAGAAACAATCTATTAATTGGCAACAGAAGTATAAAGAAACAAAATACAAACTCTTACCCTTCCATTCGCAACCTGAAGATACGAGGCTTTGGATTGCCTTCCTGGGGGACAGGAGTAACAGAGCCAACCTCCACAAAGCCAAAGCCCAAAGCAAGAAAACCATCTACTGCCTCGGCGTTTTTATCAAAGCCTGCAGCAAGACCTAATGGGTTGGAGAACTTTCTTCCCCAAACCTCTAGCCCTAAGATTGATGGGTCAGGCCTCTTCTCCCTCGGAACCCAACCACGTGCTGCAGCCGATACACCTAGTCTGTGTGCAAACTCAGGGTCCAACAAAGCGAAAAAAGGATTCACAAGTGTTGTTGCTGAGAATAACCATCCACTGCAAGGAAGATAGCTTCAAATCAAATTAAGCTTGAAATCAAATTAAATCATTTTTAAGGCATGCACTTCATTTTCTAATCAAGCATTACCAATCATTTTTCTCATGTGAAATTACTTATTCCTTCTGCATAAGTAAAATTTTAGAAGAATACCTTCACAACGGACATAAAAAGTTATTTTTTTCCTTCAAATAAAAAGGATATAGTATAATGAATTAAACACAGAATTAAAGAAGCAAAACAGACTGCAAACAACACTCAAACTCCCAAATGAAGTACCAGAAAGTAGCTTCATCCACAGTACTCACATAAGCTCCACCAGCTATAAGTAGGCCTATGGTGGCTCCTGTGAACAACCGTCCCTGTAATTCAAAGAAATCAGGGTAAGTAAACTACCTCAAAAGTCACAAACAAGAACCAGATAAGTTACAGCTTACATGTACAAGTAAACTACAAACTTAATCACATAATACAGACAATGCATGTTTTCTTAAATATGTTTCCATGATATATCTCTAAGATCTTTCAAAACATTAACATATGAAATCACTCTCTGCAACGTGCACAATGCATTGGCGAATTGCAGCATGCTAAATGAATTGGGCATCTTCCAACCCAAAATTTTCCTCAAAATTAATCTTTTGACTGAAAAACCCAGCTATAACAGAAGGCAAACACATCAACAAGACAATGCATAACGTTAACGAACACACACACACACACACACACACACACACACACATATATATATACAAAAAGGGAATAAAAAGCATACTTTCTTAGAATAGTGACCGATCTTAGGAGCAATTTCTGGTGCAGAAGAAAAACATCTGACGCCAGGAAGTTGATTCGAAACTACCCTTTTGAGAAAAAAATCTCTCAGTAACTTTCTAGAAGACCATGCGGCCATGAGTTTAAAAGAAATCACAAAAATCTCTAACAACCGTAACTTTAACGCAACACCCAGAAAAAAGTCTTAGAAGGGAAGGGGTGTGACGTGGCGTGGCACGGCACGGCACGGCACGGCACAGAGGGCGATATATTCTCAAAGTTTCACCCTTTCGGTTATCGTTAGGTTCAAATTGAAAAAGCTAGAGGCAATACACGAGGCAAGTTATATGAATATGATATAAACTCATGCTTCCAGGTGCAATGGGTAGTAAGAGGAAGCTCAAGGCGATGTTCTGAAATTTGAACAGAAGTGATGAACGACGGTGCGAATTCGAGAACAGGAATGTGGTGATTCCGGCGGTGCTTACAAGAAGCAGACGCAGACGATGATTTCGTTTCGGTTTGATGTAATGTAACAATGGGATACCAAGGGGAGATATACGATGCCGTTTTATTAAAAGAATGGTGCTTTTTAATGTAAGTATGGGATTGGGCCTTGAAACCCATAAAATATACTGGGCTCTGCTTTGAAGCCCAAATGAACTAG
This sequence comes from Gastrolobium bilobum, assembly GCF_033153095.1. NCBI lineage: Eukaryota > Viridiplantae > Streptophyta > Magnoliopsida > Fabales > Fabaceae > Gastrolobium > Gastrolobium bilobum. Next base: position 97,524 of record NW_026898563.1, read on the forward strand.
TCATGCAGTAGCGGTGGAAGTAATTGGCGGCGGCACTTAGCTTCTTCGGTTTGATCACTGTGCTCTTATTTGTGTTTGTTTGTTTCTGTTGCTCACTCTGTTTGTTGGAAATGGTGATGGAAATCCTAACTCTTGCAAGTTTACCTCATCCAAGCATATTCCTCTCGAGATCCAGGACCAGGTGGACTTACAGTCCTCTCAGTCTCAAATGCTCAGCTCAATCTCCTCCTTTAGGTTATTCTCATTTTTTTTTTTTTAATTTTGAATTTACTGTTCTGAAAATTGCTATGTGGATCCACTCACGGTGTGTTTGGTTCAGTTGACAATGCAGATAAATTTATTGAAGGTTCGAAGAAGGGGAACGTGATTCCTCTATACCGATGCATATTTTCAGATCACCTCACTCCTGTTCTTGCTTATCGGTGTTTGGTTAAGGAGGATGAGAGGGATGCTCCTAGCTTTCTCTTTGAATGCGTTGAGCCCGGCCTTCAGATGTCCAGTATCGTAAGCACATTTCCACTCGTTATTTTATACATGTGCATGTGCCTGGTGTTATGTAATTAGTCTGCCTTAATTGTATTAGGGGAGGTACAGCATGGTCGGTGCTCAGCCATGTATGGAAATTGTGGCAAAAGAGAACATGGTTACTATTATGGACCACGAGGCAGGAAGCAGGACTGAGGAAATTGTTGAGGATCCATTGGTCATTCCTCGTAGGATCATGGAAAAGTGGACACCCCAACTAGTTGATGAACTTCCCGAAGCATTTTGTGGTATGTGATATGGACTCATAATTACGATTTTCTTTATTTTTCCAATTTAGTTAGTTGTAGCATGGTGGCCCTGTTTGCAGTGTGTGATATTTAAGTCTTCAAGTTTGGTTGGTGTATAAATAAAACCACTCCCAGTTAAACCCTACTAGCGAGTGTGGGGTGGAGGAATCCTTGTATAAATACAAAAAAAAAAATACAAAAAAAATTGGTTGGTACATAAGTAGTTAGGTTCAGACATCCAGTAATCATCCTAACTTGTTTTCTTTTTTTCTGTATTGTAATTTGATCTTGTTTTGCAATGACTGGATTATCCAAAGAGATATCTGGTTATACTTTTTTTCCCCCAACTTTTAAGTGTATCTGTAAATGCCAATGTAAAGATTGAATGGTTCTATGACTTTTTGCACACGCCAATTGAGATTTCTTGCTCACTTCAACTGTTGAGAAGATTCGTTTCAATAGACCTAAGCAATTTTGTCATGGGTTTCATGATATATGTTTGACTGTGTGCCATTTTCTTTATACAGGTGGTTGGGTGGGTTATTTCTCTTATGATACTATGCGCTATGTAGAAAAGAAGAAACTTCCTTTTTGTAATGCCCCACTAGATGACAGAAACCTTCCTGATGTTCATCTGGGCCTTTATGATAATGTGATTGTGTTTGATCATGTTGAAAAGGTACTTTATATTTTCCTTGTTCTTTCCAAATGTAATTATTTCTTGTAAGAAAATTGTGCTTCAATTTATAACTTCATTCACATTTTTTATGTTAATAGTATTTATTAGAACACAGATCATGTTAATTATAAGCACTTTACTCTTTCTTTTGCTATCAACATGTTTTATGAGAAAGTCATGACTGCATCTAATCAATTGAGAGATAATAATTCTGATTGTAATGATCCACTGAAAGATTTTACTGTTTTGATATTGGAGGAATTTTCTATTTTCTTTATTTAAATTTGTTCAACCCAGAAAGCATATGTGATTCATTGGGTTCGGTTAGATCGATATTCTTCTCCTGAGGAAGCCCTCAGTGATGGAATGGACCGACTGGAAACTCTAGTATCTCGTGTGCATGATGTAATTACGTGAGTAAACTATTTTATCCTATTGTTTTTTATTCTTGGCTTAACATTTCAAATTAAGTTTAGGAGTGGCGTTCTTTTTGGTTGTTAAGGTATCTTCAATTGTAATTGTCAATTTCAGCCCAAGACTACCTGCAGGTTCAATAAAGTTATACACTAGTCTCTTTGGTCCTAAACTGGAGATGTCAAACATGACAAATGAGGAATACAAGAAGGCGGTATTGCAGGCTAAAGAACACATACTGGCTGGTGATATTTTTCAAATTGTACTAAGTCAACGGTTTGAGCAGCGAACTTTTGCAGATCCTTTTGAAGTCTACAGAGCGCTGAGGATTGTTAATCCTAGTCCATATATGACTTATTTACAGGTTTGCCAATTTCTTCTGACATGATTTTTTAATATTAAGCTTGCATTCAAAGGATAACTTGTTGGAATATATTCCGGTATCAGGCCAGAGGGAGTATTTTGGTTGCTTCAAGTCCAGAAATTCTTACACGAGTGAAGAAGGTAACCTTGTGCAACAATTACTCAAATAATTGGCTTTATCTTTTAATTTTCTTCCTACACAATGTAAATAATTTATTATAGTTAGCCTTGTTCATGTTCATTAACTCTTCTTTCGAGTTTCTGCCATTTTACTAGACTTACTTGTTAACATTATGAACTCCATTACTGGTCTAACAAATATTAATCGGCATTACATATCTTTGTTGACAGAGAAAAATCACCAATAGGCCCCTTGCTGGGACTGTTAGAAGAGGAAAAACACCAAAAGAAGATATCATGTTGGAGAAAGACCTTTTGAATGATGAAAAGCAATGTGCAGAGCATGTAATGCTAGTTGATTTGGGGAGAAATGATGTTGGAAAGGTATATAGTTCTCATTTCCAGGCTTATTATGTTTTATTTTTTCAAGATTAAATTCTTGTATTTTGAGGACTAAGGTTCCCAGCAACCCTTGATCTAAATGTAAACAAAAATATCAAGAACAGACACACAAAAAGTAAGATATATTAGCCTCACACTAATAGCAATTGAGCATCACTTCTAGGAAGAGAAAGCATGCCGTTTTCTAGACTCTTAAAGCATTCATAGCTGAAATTCATTGCTGCTCAGAAACAGCACCAAATAGGATACACAGACAAACACATACATACATATTGGGGTCATATCAGGTGAGAAGAGTGTTTCATGGTGAGAGGTAAAAGGAGCACTTGACCATTGGATTTTACATGAATGATCTAGATAAGAAATTTTCTATAGGGTCACATGACCACTTTTAAAAGTCACATGTCTTTATGTTCTAATCCTGACCACACATGCAGGAGGATTCGATGGTCAATAGTTGCTCTTGTCACTTATATGCCCCTAAATTCAATTTTTTTTTACTGTATAATATCCATCTTTTTTCGTCCATCCAGCTTGGGCTGCTTAAACTGTCTTATTTTCTTATATTGGGTGAGAAGTAATGGCCCTTGAAAGGCTGCTTAGGGTTGTTTGGACTGATACACGTGTTTTTGGTTGCTCCAAGAAATATTCATGAATTTACTCTTGACTTTCTTGAGTATAGTCTTCCTCCTCTAGAGTGATGTGTTGGCTTTAAGGATATCATTTTCATCAAATCTTTTCCATCACCATGTCCACTAACTTTAGTAAAACTCCACAAAATGCTGATGTAAATCATCTTGGACTTTATAAGATTGATTGATGGTAGCTTCCTTTTTTATTTTCATAAAATGTCTCTTATCATATAAATCATCTGATGTGCAAAATCTTTATCTTCAGCACTAGATCTTGCTTTTGTAGACACAGGAATTTTAGAGGATGGTCCTTGTTTGATATGTGCAAAGAAAAAATTCCAATCTCACGTGCCTTGTTAACTGAGTCAAAATTTCATAATGTTAACCATTGCATATATGCTGTCTTGCTATTGAACCTATATCTTTACATGCATTCCATAGTTGCTCTACAGTTTGGTAGTTTATGATCCTAATGGTTTATAGTTTCTCTACAGTTTGGTAGCTTATGATCCTAATGGTTTTACTCTTTTACTGAATTGTGCATGATGAGTAAACCATTTCTTTTATTTTCGTAGACATGTGCTTAATACAAGATGAATGAATATACAGGTCTCCAAACCCGGTTCTGTTCAAGTTGAAAAGCTTATGAATATTGAGCGCTATTCCCATGTTATGCACATAAGTTCAACGGTAAGTTCTTTCTTGCAAATTATAAGAATTCGAATATATATATATATATAATCTTTCCCTCAAATTTCATTTCAACAATATAAATTTGAAAAGTAATACCCATTTCATTAGAGATTTTTCTATTTCGATTTCATATATGATATATTACACATAATCTGTAATCTTCAAATTTTCTGTTTTTGGGGTCTTTCTTTTCAAATTGAAGAATAAACTCCCTGAGCTCCTATAATGTTAGATTTAATGACATCTGCTTCAATACTGACCAATAGCTTTCCAATCTTAGACCTTTCGAAGTTGAAACCAAGAAGGCCTATACTTTAATTCAGTATATTTTTTCCCAAGAAATTTTCCGTGGGAGCTTATTTCAAGGGATTTTGAATATGAAGATCTTTTAATTTTAAAATTAGGTTCTCATTTTTCAGCGAGAGTATTTCAATATTCACTGCATTTTCACGTTTAAAAGCATAAAGCTGAAGTTGGTCGGAAATGAATTGAAACCTAAACAACACATGTAGATGGAGAGTTGTATCTATGCTTGGGCACGATGCAATTGATGTTCATATCCTTCAGATAGAAAATCCATGAGTTATTCAATTGATTCATATGAATAAATACAACATATTTATTCAATATAACTACTTTTTTATAAATTATGATGTATTAGTACTTTTATCAGTAGGTTATTTAAGATTTTTTTATGATTCCTGTTAGAAATGGCCTTTGTCTTTCCTTTAATATTTTTTAACTTCTCAAGATTTTCATTACAACATATTTAGTGTATATACTAGTCTGCAAAATCTAAAGGGCAGTAAATTGTTTATGGTGCATGGGTTGTGTTTCCCATTCACTTTTCTTGGAACTTCAATTTTTTCATTAATTAAATGACACAAAAGCTTGTCAATAGGATTCCCGCTAGCTTTTGCTCAATTCTGTTTGTTTATCCTCTTACCTGCACTATTGATTCTTTTGGTGTGTTTGACGGAAAGTCATTCTTCTATTTTGTTATTTTGTCTCCAAGTATACAGAATTTCTTCGTCATAATTCCCTTTGAAAACCCAAAGTCTCCTCTAAGATCAACTCTTGTATATTTGTCAATTTGCCTAAGGGATTGATACTAACATTATTTGTAGATTCATAACCCTGACTGACAAGGTTTTTATCTTCTGATATGTGGAAGCAAGTGAGCTAGAGTCCCTTCTGGTTTTACTTGGTTCCAATTATTTCTGCCAAAGTCCAAATTCTATTGTCCGGTTTGGCAAAAATGAATTTAGTGCAGAAGCTTGTTACGGATAATGGAAAACTGTAACTGTCTTTGCAGGTCACTGGGGAGTTACTGGATCACTTAACAAGTTGGGATGCATTGCGAGCTGCATTACCTGTTGGTACAGTTAGTGGAGCACCAAAGGTAAATCTATCTTAGCATCCTTCAAGGCTATAGCCTAGGTGTTTGCAGTCTCTTTCTCCTCGCTGATGTAGTTTCTGGTATAGTTTGGCACTTCCCTTTCTGATATTCCTTGTGCTTAATACATGGGGATTGTTGAGAGAAAGATGGGATGGTGGGGGGTTCTCACTAACATTGTGAGAACAACCGCTAGATACCGTTTGTTGATTGTCACCAACTTAAGATTGCAGTCTTGGTTTGAGTTTTTTTTTTTGGTCCTAAATTGTTATCTTTATCTGTGCTGTACAACAGGTGAAAGCCATGGAGTTGATTGATCAGTTGGAAGTCGCAAGACGTGGGCCATATAGTGGGGGATTTGGAGGCATATCTTTTTCTGGTGATATGGACATTGCCCTTGCTCTGAGAACCATAGTTTTCCCAACTAATACTCGTTTTGACACAATGTACTCGTATAAGGATGTGAACAAACGCAGAGAATGGGTTGCCCATCTCCAGGCTGGAGCAGGAATCGTGGCTGACAGTGACCCAGCTGATGAACAAAGAGAATGTGAAAACAAAGCTGCAGCCCTTGCCCGTGCCATTGAGCTTGCAGAATCTTCATTTGTTGATAAATGATTTGGATTTATCCATCTGTGATGCATCCTTTGTGAGATGAATATTGGGGGCAGATGATAGGATTTTAATCATTAAGTTATAGGGAGAATCCTGAAAACCATCTTTTGTTATGTCTTGTGATAGGGAGCTGTACCTCCGCAATTCCATTTTGGGAAGAGGATGGAGTTGGAATCATGGAAAGAAATGGACAAAAGGTGTTTAATTAGTTCATGATGAATGTTGACATGTATCATCTAGACAGTGGAAATTGAGCCCTATTTATAATCGTAAGTGGGGAGGAAACACCGATATGGGGTGACCTTAATATAATAATTAACAAATTGTGAGATCGTAGTATGGGTTCGTAAGATTGTATTTAGAACACAAAATTATCTGTAATTTTTTATGTAATAAAAATTTCTAGGATAGAGAAAGAACTTGATACTAATTGTTAATTGAGTAGGGTATTGTAACAATCAATTAGAGTTACTATCAATGTTATTATCAATCAATTTCATCTTTAGATTGATTATGTTGATTTTATCTTTGTATGGTTATGATTATCTATATTTAATGCTTTCACATTAAGCATGGAGAATCATAACTAGGGGTGATAAACGAGCCAGGGGTCTTTGACTCGGCTCGTGAAGGCTCAGGCTTACATGCCTAATATTGGTTGTTGGAACCAGACTTGGACTTGTATAAAAGCTCGTTTAGTAAAAAGGCCTCAGGCTACAATTCAAAAGCTCGGCCTTGGAGCTTCTCAGGCTGGCATAATATATTAATTTTTATTTTTATTTATGTAATAGCCCTCTCTCTCCTCTCAATCCATTTCACCCTTATTTTTTTAGTTAAACAAACTTTTTGAATGATTTTGTTCTATATTATGTTGTTTCGATATACATTGAATTTATGAATATTTATGGAATTACTAGTGTTGTTCATTGTATATTCTGTTTAGATAAATTTTTATTGTCTTATTTTTTTCTAACAGGCCAAATCAGGCTTTTATTTTTTGTAAATAAGGCAGGCCACAGGCCGATAATTATATTCGTAACAGGTAACAGGCTTGGTAAAGCCGACACATTTAATCACAGGCTTAGCCTTTTAAGACCAAAGTTTGGCTCGGCTCGGTCCATTAACACCCCTAATCATAACCATACAAATGTGAAAATAAATATAAAGTATTAAATATAAGGAATCATAACTATACAAAGATGGAAATAAATATAACTATTGGATCAATATAATCGATCTAACAGTGAAATTGACTGGTAGTTACATTGATAATAATCCTAATTGATTGTTATAATATCCTACCCCATTGTTAATTACTACTAAAATTTAATTAAATTTGGATTGAAATTGTATAAGATCATATTTAACTCGTAAGTCACAAACTCAGGTCTAAGTTGAAGTTATACATTAACAACTTAAAATATTAAAAGATAGGAGATGGTTATACTTACCACGAAGTAAGTTTATCACCCTTACAACCAATCTCATCACCGTTAGATTAGAATTAAATCTAACGGTTCATAATTATCTCTTATAATTTTAATTTTTTCTCTATCATCCTTTCTTTGTCTTTCTCTAAGTTTGGAAATTACCTCTCTAATTCTCTCTTCATCGTTACGGAGATTGTACATGGATAAATTATCTTTTTTTTTATCCTTTTTACCATCTTACAACACCCAATTTCTTTTTACCATCGTTACAAAACATTGCTTCATCCTCTCTTCATTGGTCTTATGCCCCATGGACAACACCCAACCTTTTTTATCCTCCCAGGACTCAACTATTATCCATTTGCTATAAAGTAATGACTTTTTAATAAAGAATGAATTGTTAAAGTAATTCTTACAAGCGGAAAATAAAAGTGTTTCTTTCATTACTGAGAATGCAAAAAGTTATTAAGTTATAATGAAAGACACATACTTGTAGTCTGTTAGAATTAAGCCTACGTGTTACAAATGTAACTGAAACAGAAAGAAAGATTAACTACGAAGCATTGGCAGAGAAACCCATTTCCTCTGTTCATACCCAAGGAACCAAAACTGTGGAGGAATGCCAAGCCATGATTCACAAGAGTTTACAAAGTATCTCAATTCTTCTTCCTTCTTCATTTTCCTTTTTTACCTTTCTCCATCAATAAACTGAAACATCTTAATAGGGTTTAGGGTTTTGTTATACCACTCTTATTTTCTTTTTTAAGTTTAATCCCTTTTTTTCTCGCGAATGAGGTTTATCTTCAAATTGGGTTTTGAAAATTTTGAGTATTTGCTGAAGGAAAATGTGAACTTTCAAATTTCACCATTTGAAAGTAGTATTTTTTTTTCAGTGCAATCAGTGTTAGGGAAGAAGAAAAAAAAAGTTTATGGGGTGTGTTCTGATTCATATTGCTTTTGCTTTTTCATTTCATTATTCTCCAAAAGTTTATTTTCGAATTGGGTTTTGAGATTTCTGAATATTTGCTTGAGAAAGTTGAATAAATAATCACACTTTCATCACCATTGGAAATGCAATTTTTCATTGAGGAATCAGTTGCAAATGATAATTTGTTACTTGGTGGATTCATTTCATTGGTCTTTGACAGCTCCAACGGTGAGGTTTTTGAGAGAACACTTGGAGAAAGCTGGGTGTGGTGTAAAAGACAATTTTTTCAAAGCTGATATTTGCGACCATAAAAGATTAATTCTAATCTGTCTACGTGTAAAAGATTAGAATTAACTACGACAGATTAGATTACACGTAGTTAATCTTTCTTTCTGTTTCAGTTACATTTGTAAAACGTAGGCTTAATTCTAACAGACTATAAGTATGTGTCTTTCATTGTAACTTAATAACTTTTTGCATTCTCAGTAATGAAAGAAACACTTTTGTTTTCCGCTTGTAAGAAAGAGTTGGTTAATGGTCACGTGTGAGCAGTATGTGAGAGTTGAGAATTAGTGTATTTCATCAGTAATGGAAGAATTGTTTATAAAAAAAAGTAATGGAAGAATTAAGAATCAGCAACGATGGAAGAATTGTTTATCAAATAATGTACATGTGGATGAAAGCTTTAAAAAGAATTGCGATCAGCGACGATGAAAAAAGAGGATGAAGAAAAAATTGACTCACGGTCCAATTATTCATCTTAGTGAGATATTTTTACTGAAGATCAAATCGCTGTAACAATGAAGAGTAGATAAGAGAGATGATTCTCAAACTTAGAGAGATATGCAGATTGCAAACCTAGAGAGAGACGGAGAAGGGATGAGAGAAAAAAAATTAGAATTATAATGGATAATTATGAACCATTAGATTTAATTCTAATCCAACGGTGATGAGATTGGTTATAAGGGTGATAAACTTACTTAGTTGTAAGTATAACCGTCGCCTAAAAGATATGAGTATTTTATAGCGCATAAAAAGAATAGCAAACAAAAGTGAAGAGCAGAACAACAGAAGAGAGTCGAACTAGCAATATCAGAAGTGTCAAACCAGTCAAAAAAACAAAACGTGTTTTGAAAATAGGCTAAGAGTGAGGTTTTTACGGTCGGGTGAGTGTGAGCCTTCAAATACGAGTTTTTTTGCTGCAGGGTCACGATCCTACAATCTTACTCTCTGAGTTCCAAAGTGTGAACAGGAAGATTGCAATCTTTAAAAAAAATAACGATTTTGACTACTTCGACTATTACAAAATTGATAAACATAGTAAAGTTATCCTTATGCTAGTTTCTCGGGTCCAGACAAGATATATAAGGAGAGTTGCATAGCCTTATAAAACACTTCTTTCTATCGATCTAGAACTAAACTCATATAAAGTAGCCTTTAAGAGAGTTTCTCTTGCTATGGTGAAATCCACCGTGATGATTATGGTGATAGTTACAAATATATCATGTGTACTTTACTACTTTATATGCGTAAAATACAATAAACACCTTGTTGATTACTTGTACGATTGCGGCTTTTATGTTTTCGGATGCGAAGATAATAGTTATGGGAAAAAGTGTGTATCATTCTAAATGATGTAAAGTTGTGTCATTTGAAAAGAGAGATAGAGATAGATAAAGGAGGAGAGAGTTGACAAAAAAAAAATAAAGTTGTATTTCCAAAAAAAAAAAAAAATAAAGTTGTGAGTCCCACCTCTTTGTGAGAGTGAAATAATATAAGTTGTGTCATTTAAAAGGATAAACGCTTTTTTCGTAGGTATGAGATAGAGACAACAAAATTTTATATTAATAAAGTAGGTATCGAAAGTAGGTACTCCCACCCTTTGAGCTAGTTTTTGGGATGATGACCTCAATGTTTGTAACAATTGGTGTCTTACCTATAGGCTGGATTAAGATGCCTTTGGTGACTGAATATTGATAGATGGATTAATGCAACCCCAGGTTGTATTTTTTATTTTATTTTTTTAACAGATTAATATTTGTAACGTATAACTGTATAAGGACCAATCATTCATAAAAAAAAAGGAACAAATCCTTTAATAAGTTAGAAAAGGGTGCCCTCATGTAATTATATTCGTTTGGCTATACTTATAATATTGACAAAGAGAAAGGATGATTAGATATGAAGGCACCCTTACCTTCCCTTCAGAGTTCAGAAACACAATAATGTGAATCAACTTTAGTAAAATGAGAACACGCCTGAAATATTATGCCAGAAAGGCCAGCAAAGAATAAGGGCTGCTCAATAGTCTGCTCTAATTAGAGAATATGTAATTGAAAGACCACAGCTCATTCCCTTAATACCCTCTAAATTTCAATAGTCATTGCTTTAATAAAAGCTTTAAACGACATATAACATCACTGACCTTAACACCACTGCTTATGATTTTCTATGGTACAATGTTTTGGAAGAAAAGCAATTGAATTCTACACCAACTACTTTTAGGATGAAGATGCTAATTGCTTCAATTTTGCCTGCAAAATAACCCCAGCTTCATCTGCCACATTTTTCTTTTTGGATGTAACCTGCAATTTTGGATTTTGCTTCATAAATACAAATTCATTGAAAAGACGATGTGAAAAGGTAATTTAGTTGCAAATAAAGGGGAGAAATATTGTTTATCCATTTTATAAACAGAATATCAATTGGTGTGAAAAAATTGTATTAAAAAAAGTTATTCGTATTTGAATAATCACTCTCCACATAGAATAACCACATTTAGCATAAACATACAAAATCACCTCATTCAGCATAAAAAGACAACATTTTATGTTGTGGTTATTCCATGATGAAGAGTGATTATTTACGTTTGCTCAGGATACCCTCTCTTTGGCTGGCATCAAACCATGTAGTAGAATTGAAACCTTGATTATCTGGAGGTTCCCTGATGTGGGCTGGTGGAAGCTTAATACTGACGGTGCCTGTAAGTGGAACACTAAGAGAATGGACTGTGGTGGAGTAATAAGGGATAGTGACGGAAACTGGATTGTGGGCTTTACTAAAAATCTTGGTACTGGTAACTCATTATTAGCGGAGCTGTGGGGAGCCTACGTGGGCCTAGAAATTGCATGGGGTAGAGACATCAGAAATGTCTGGCTGGAATGTGACTCCCTCACTATGATCAATCTGGTTAAGGAGGGTTGTGAGAGCCAAAAACCTTGCTTCCCTTTGGTTAATAGAATTCGCGGCTTGTTAAGCAGAAACTGGAATGTGGAGATTTCCCATACGTTTAGAGAAGGTAATACTGTCGCGGATTGGCTTGCAAATCAGGCTTTTGGGCGTGATTGGAACACTCATATCTTTGATGACACCCCCGCTGGTTGCAACTATCTTGTGTTCAAGGATTTGATGGGTGTATCCATTCCGAGAATGATCCCCAATTAGATCCCTATGTATTTTTCCGTTTTTTTTTTAAAAAGTGATTATTTAAAAGATGAGAAATTATACTCTTATGTTACATAAGATTCATCTCTCATGTTACACTCACATAAAAAGATGTGCCTCATTTTATTTTTATTTCTTTTTTTAAAAATTGGTGGGCCCCACTTAATTTATCTCACAACATAAGATAACTTCTCTTCTACAACATGAGAAAAGTCAAGCCCTTAAAAGATAGTTTTGGGAGATAATAAAATAAAGGAAAAAACTACTCTTATGCATAAATTTCTCTCCAACACATCCTTCGATAACTGTGCCACCTTTTTCTTTTCTTTTCTTTTTATTTTTTAGGTGGTGGAGTCCACAAGTTTATCTCTATGACATAGTTGCAGTTTCGCTTGTAGGAAAACTATGAGTTCATATGACATACCACAAAATGCTTTGGAAGTTCATCAATTAGTCGGGGTGTCCACTTTTCAATGATCCTACGAGGAATGACCAATAGATCCTCGGCAATTTCCTCGATTGCGCCCTTTCTCGTGATCAAAACCCTAGCTCTTGCAAGTTTACCTCATCCAAGCATCTTCGTCTCGAGATCTAAGACCAGGTGTGTTGGATATATGCTCTTTTGGTCACTAAAGTCCTATTGGGCTTCAGTGAAACTTGAGCCCATGAGGCTTAGGGTTAAGTTATGTCTAAGACCTAAGCGTATATATTCATAGTTTTCTCCTCTTGTGCCTCCAAGGTGATCAGATCATCAGAAACAAACCTAAGAGGCAGACGTTCATCATCTGAACGGTTGCCCACACAACCATCTCATCCTCCTCGAGAGATAGTCTGGAAGATCTGCCACAGTCCAGCTTCAAGGAGGTTGTTCGTGCTGCAGCGCTGAGGTGAGCTGTTCGTGAAGAGGAATCCTACAAGGGAAGATTCTACACGAGACCTGCGCACCGAGAGGTAATTGTGAAACAAGGATGATTCGGTAAGCATACCAATGTACTAGGTCCTAAACCGCTTCCGCATAAATCTAAGATTTCCTACAATTGGTATCAGAGCCTTGGCTGTACATTGGTATGTGAATCTAGTTTCACTATTCATGGAATTAGTTTTGCTTCTTGAAATGTGGCACCTAGGGTTCTAGGATTATGGTATGAATCTAGCATGTGTATTTTATAATTCATTTTCATAAAAGTTTAAATTTTAATCGGTAAAAATGCTTTAATCCATGGTTAGGATCTCTCGTGTATTTCTCGATTTGTAACAAGGAGGCTAATCCCATATGATTAGGTTTCCTCCTTGCTGTTTTTGTTTATTTTTGGAATTTCTGTGTATTTTTCAAATATTTTGTAAAAGTTCAAGATCGAGAAACCGCGAGTAAGATGCGCAGTCAGAACTGTCGGAGACTTTTCGAGGTCTTCCCGATCTCGGAATGAGGCGATCTATATATGTTTAGAAAGAGGACGGAAAGACAAACGCAACGGTGGGTGGCTTACCGCCATCTGAGTTTACACGCGCCCCCACGCGCCTCCACAAAATTCTGAGAGTGGCCGCCACTCTCCGGCAAAGAATGGGAGAGTGAGGGAGCGTCCGGCCACCTTTTTGGGTGATTCCGGCGGCGGTGCACTCGTCTCTACGTGGCGGTCCTTCCCCTGGAGTTTCAGCTTGATTTGACTTCGGGTGACGGCGCGGCAGACCTGACAGCTAGGGTTTCTCTTTCGCGTCCTAGGGTTTCTCGCCAAAGGATTGGGTCTTTGGGCTTTTGGGCCCATGAAACCCTAAAGGGGCTTGAGACAGATACTATGGGCTAGGCGAAAGTCGAATTCCAAAGTTGTATTATTTTATTTTATTTTATTTTCTTTAAAATAGGAAGGCCATGGATTAAAGTAATTAGATTTTATTATTTAATGCTTTTATTGATTGGTATAAATTATATGATTGATAACATGCTTTATTGCGATAACATGCCATATAGAATAGGTGGTGTCATATTGTTGCATAACTTGTATGATTGCATGAGCATAATAGCTATTATGTCTTCAGCGACTAGTATGATAGTTATTATGGGATTATTTTGATTTTAAATCATCCTAAGAAATTAATTAATAATTATTATGATTTTTATTAAAAATCTAGATTAATAATTGAATTAATTAATTTTGGATAATTAACATCAAGACAAATAATCGTTATGGAAATTATTTTGATTTCAAATTATCCTCATAAATGATAATTATTATGATTGTTGCAATCTAGATTAATAATTAAATCAGCTATTTGGATGATTTAAATCTAGAAAAATAATTAGAGAAAATTTCCTAAGAGAAATCTTTTATTTTGCGAGTAATTTGTGGGTTTTCTGAAATGGTCATGGAATAACACACGCTGCATACAACATTCATGTATCATGATTGTTTGGAGCACACGCTGACGTAAAGTGACCGGATTTCAGGACCTTAATGCTTTCAAAATTATGTTAAGCTTAGTGCACGTTTATCGGTGCTCTTACTTATATAGTTTTTGAAATCAAACAAAGGATACTCTCAATTAAATAATTCTTGGAAATTAGAAAATGTTGCTTATGTTGAATGGAAGGAGATTTAAATTAAGAAATTAATTTAACCTTCAAGCGCATTATAAGGACCATTAATAAAATAATCATGTGAAGTCCCATCGAATAAGCATGATTGAATTTTATTAGATTGGACCTAAATAATTATGGGAGGAGATTTAAATTAAGAAATTAATTTAACCTCCAGGCGCATTGAGGGCCTATCAATAAAATAATCATGTGAGGCCCCAACGGATTAGCATGATTGGATTTTATTAGGCCTTAATAATTTCAAAATTTTAATAAAGTATTGTATGGCCCATCGTCGATAATACTAAGTTATTAAAGATAATTTTGAAATTAAACAATGAATTCGACAGGGCTTATGAAAATTCTCAAACAAAAATGTTGAATGAGTGAAGGTTTTAAAAATTAAATAATTTTAAAACCTGCGGGCTCCATTTGTGGGTTTATTAGTGAAATGGTTATCGCTGAAGCCCCATCGGATAAGGATAATCAGATTTCACTAGATTAAATCTTAATAATTTCAAAATTTTAGTAAAGTATTGTACGGCCCATCGTCGGCAATGCTTAGACACTAAGGATAGTTTTGAAATTAAACAATGGTTAATTACATTCAACTTTGGTAAAATTGTTAACCCTCCCATCGAGGCTCTGGCAATGGCACTGAAGGCCCAAATAACAATTTTGGTTTTTACAAGTGACTTGCCCATCGTAAGCCTTGTAAAGATAAACTGAAGGATTGTTAACAATAAACAAGAGTAGTTATGAGAATCTACTTGCACTTCGTTTGTTTATTGCATTATTTGTTTGTAATTGTGTGCTTTATATGTTTTTCAGAAAATATCTTAGAAATGATTTTGAGTCGAAAACCTCTAGATGGTACCAACTATGAATAAGTGAAAAGCAAATTTTTTGATATTGTTCTAAAACATGGAAGCTAAAATTTGTTCTGACAATGCGAGGGCCATAGCAACCTGCAGAGGATGCGTCTTAGGAAACTAAGATGCATTTCTCAGATTGGGAAAGGGCAGATATGGTAGTTCGCTGCTATGTTCTTGTCAGTCTTTCCAAATACTTGCAGAAGCAAGTCTACATGATTAAGAGTGGAGTAGAAATGCTTCAGGCTCTTAATGACATGTTTGCTGCGTCTAGCAGTTCTGCTAGACAGAATGCAGTCGGTGCAGGCTTTGCTAAGAGTCTTGTTAAATCCAAAGGGAAACCCAAGGGTGGTAACAAGAACAAAATGACTTGGTTATCAGTTGTCAAACCAGTTGCTATGAAGAAGCCGCAAGGCAAGTTCTTCAAGTACAGACTAAAGGGACACTGAAAGAAAAATTGCCCAGAGGTGATGAAAAGAACCAGACATGGGCATATCAAGGCCTGATCAGTGAATGAATTATTGATTCAGGAATCACTGATTATGTTTGTTACTCTTTGTAGTAGTTCAAACATGGCATACCTGTCAGCAATGGACATAGATATTTTAAGCTTGAAAATGGGAACTTGTGTCTGCATTTGCAGTAAGACAAGTTATTTATAAGACTATGGTTTTGGGTGACTGTTTATTTGTTCCAGATTTCAAGAGGAATTCAATTTTTGTTAGTTGTTTTGGTTAAAACATGGGTTGACAATGCAATTGATTCCTCAGTTACATTTCGAAGTTCATCTTCGTCTTGTTTGTTCTGGTACATTGTTTAAATAGTCTTTATTACCTATGTCCTATAACCTTTTTTAAATTTGTTATGTTGAATGGAAAGGATGATGAACAAGGATTTTCACCAAAGAAATAAAAGTTTCAAATGAAACATAACTTTGGCCTTTGTGATTGAGTCACATTATCTCAAGTAGAAAATATGTTTTAGTTAAAAGAGATACTGAAAGTGCAAGAATCTTTTAACTAACAGCTACATGTTAGTCCTATTTGGAAGGTAAAGTGGCCAAGCAATCCTACAAGGGCCAAAAAGGTTTGCGCAACTATTCAACTGGAACTGGTACATACTAATGTATGTGGACCAATTAGTGTTCAGACCAGAAGAGGTGATGAGTACTTCATTATATGAATGTTTACTCTGGATTTGGACAGATGAACCAAGTGCGCCATAAGTCTAAAGCTTTTGGAAATTCCAAGAGGTTTAGTCTGAGGCAGAAAAGCATGTAGGTGTTCAAATCAAAAACCACTTTGGTCTACTAAAGTGTTTGGCTACCTGTCTGGTAATTTCAGGTCTTACCTGATTTAAGAGGGGATAGTTTTCGTAACTGTCAACTCTAAGAACGCATTAGTTGAATGAAGTTGCAGTATGCAAAAATCAAACATTTCTAGACTTGGTGAAGATCATGTTCAGTTATTCATCTTTGTCAATGTTGTTCAAGGGAGATGCCTAAGAGAAGGAAATGTACCTTTTAACTTGGTTCCGTCAACGTTTGTTGTAAAGACACCTAAAGAATTATGGAAGGGGTGCAAGCCCAGATCTAACCATATTCGAATTTAGGGTGCTACGACACACGTCCTACAACAGCAGTCAAATGAGATGGAATCTTGTATGGAAGTGTGCATATCTTTTGGCTACCCTAAGAGAACTAGGGATGATTTCTTATTTAGTCTTAAGGACAAGATAATCTAAGTGAGCACTCACATGATTTTCTTAAAGGAGGACTAGATAAGAAATTACAAGCTCTTAAGTTAGGTTATTCTCGATGAGATTTATCTCAGATCAAGAATTTCCAGAATCTCTAGAAGCTTCATCCATTGTTCCCTTGATTGTTCAAGAGGGGATAGATATATCTCTAAGTGAACAAACAAGAGAACCATGATTGGAAATTCAACATGATAATATATAAGTGAAACTAGTAGAAATATTAGTATCACATGTAAAGGAACAATATCAAGGATAATCGGATTCAAGAAATTGAAGATCCATCATTTGACCCACTATTTGTTTTACCTATAAATACACAAGGTCTAATGCAGTACATTCGTAGTAGGAGAGAACCTTGTTAACTCTCAAGTTGTCTCTTGTTGAGTGATATTGATCCTACTAGTTACGATAATACACTAGAAGATGTTGTTGATCAAGTGTTGCTCACGCTATGAACAATGAGATGAAATACTTGTATTTCAACTCCGTTCGGTCCTAGTAAATACACCAAGAGGGGTAAAACCCACAAGGTGCATGTGGACATAAAAGGCAAAGAGAGGATGGACAGAAAGGTGAAAACCTTCAAAGCTAGCTTGGAGGCATTTTTTGCCAGACGCCATGCTTGAGTCTATCCAGATTCTCTTAATTGCTATAAGTCTCAATTATGAGATTTCATTTTGGGAGTTGGATGTCAGGATATCTACATACAACAACCAAAAGGGTTTATAGCAAATGAGCAGGAACACACGGTATGCAAGTTGTGAAAGTCTATTTCATAGACTTAAGCAAGCATCCAGGTCTTGAAACATCATTTTTGATCAGGTTATCAAAATTTTGATTTTGAGAGAACCTTGATGAATGATGTGTAT